>NC_142801.1:39409605-39461482 GCF_049724085.1 Artemia sp. Qi Xiang Cuo
GAGAGAGAGAGAGAGGAGTAAAACATCCTTGAGAACAATATTTAATATGAAAAAAAGTCCTAAATTTCTAAACTAGTGTTTAAAAAGCGTATTCATAATATCATTTTGCCGTGTCATAACCAATATACCAATAAACTGTTTAAAGTAAGTTGGACAACAATGTAGAAGCTCCATACAATAGTCTAATGATGGAGAATCAGTTTTCATTATTTCGACAAGCATTCCTCGAGAAAATATCTTCCTTTGAATAGACAACTCTAGAAAATCATCGTCTAGAATTAAACGTTTTTTCATAAGAACTAGATTCCTCAGGATTGGATCTTTCTCGAATCTATCCATTTTTTTAGTCCTAACTCGCTCACGATCAACTTTAGACTAACCAGAATTTCTTTTTTCTACTCTAGGAAATATACGCAAGTCTACTATACAAAAAAAAAACCATTGATTTAAAAACATTTTTATTGAACATAATTACAATAAAAATAATCACTGATGCATTTTGTTCTCATTAATATATTTCTATAGGACATCTAATGCTGACCGAAGTTTATTTATATGGAGAATATTTACTTTTCCCGCAAAACACAGCTGCTCCTCCTGCTTAAATTTGATTAATGATATCACGTATCTCGCATATATAGTGTCCCATTCAAGACATAGTCTACAGCCAGCAGTTATTTCCACAGCCACATTGGGTACTCGTATATCGTTGCTGCTGCTACTGTCGGTTCCATCAATAATCTCCAATAGTGTAAATGCACCACTCATTTTTTTTTCTACACAAATATACTTGCAAATAAAAACTATTCAATTTTAATTCAAATCTATTAATAATATTAATTGTAAAGAAAACTATTCCTTTTATTCAAATCCTAATCACCAATCAAGTTATACTCGTTCCTTTTGGCAAAGGTGTAATGACCTGTAGAATAGGACTACCAGAAAAACCTGTTTGGTACGGGGGCGTCCTCAAATTCAATAGATGGTAAAAAAAAACAACATGTATATACCTTGAACTAGAAATTGCGTAAATCTCTTTGAAAGGGTGTAATGCCCCTGTAGAATAGAATTACCTACCAGAAAAACCGGAAGGAACGTAAAGGCCGCGAATTCATTATTAGCATTCTACTAATGTTGCTTCTTACTTTCATTTGAAAAAACTTGTTTTTTTTTAAATTTAATTTCTGATCGTTTTTTAAATAATGCTTGGAAATCCGGCGCCCCCTTCATAGAAATGTCCCTTACCCCAAAAATACATCCTCCATGGAAATATTCTCCCAAGTAACTCCCTCCTCCAGCCCCCCCCCCCTCCAGAAAAAAATCCTTCCTGAAAATGTCTGTATACTTCCCAATAACCAATACAATATGCAAGCAATGGGCAAAGTTCATAACTTGCAGCCCTTCCCCTGGGGACTGTAGGGTATTAAGACATCTTCAAAGACATAGTTATTAGATTTTCGACTATGCTGAACAAAAAAGCTATCTAAAAATTTTGATTGGGTGACTTTGGGAAAAAATGAGCGTGGGAGGGGGCCTAGTTGCCCTCCATTTTTTTTGGTCACTTAAAAAGGGCACTAGAACTTTTAATTTCCGTTCCATTGAGCCCTCCCACAATATTCTAGGACCACTGGGTCGATACAATCACCCCAGGGAAAAAAAAAAATAAATAAACACGCATCCATGATCTTTCTTCTGGCAAGAAGTGGAAAAGTCCACATTTTTGTAGATAGGAGCTTGAAACCTCTACGGTAGGGTTCTCTGATACGCTGAAGGTGATAGTTGGATTTTCATTAAGGTTCTATAACTTTTAGGGGGTCTTTTCCCCTTTTTTCGAAAATAAGCCAAATTTTCTCAGGCGTGTAACTTTTGATGGGTAAGATTAAACTTGATGAAACTTATATATTTGAAATCACAATTAAAATCTGATTCTTTTGATGTATCTATTGGTATCAAAATTCCGTTTTTTAGACTTTCGGTTACCATTAAGCCGGGTCGCTCCTTACTTACAGGTCGTTACCACGAACTGTTTGATAAAATTGGGCTTTTCGTCATAAAACTGTTATTGAATGTCTGATTGGATTGAACATCTCTGATTTAATGTAACTCATTACTTTTCTTTAAAAAACTTGTTCTTTTAGTTAACAAAATTCGAAAGAAGCATACAGTCGAATGTAAAAACCTAGAGCCGGTATGATTGGATGGAAAACTTCTTAGACTTAAAAAGATTCAGCAGACGAGAAAAACAGCTTTTCAATTTTTTTTAGAAAACATAAAAAGAAGAGAAATCTTCCGGTAGTTCGAAGGATCGATCTTACTACCTCCCATATGGAAAACGATTATCCGCGTAGACTTGAAGACTGTGAATTTCCTGTGCTCAAGAGCCCTGTTCATTCATTTCGCTAGAGGAGTCGGTATATCTGGGAGAATATATTTAAAATTCTAGCGGGAATTAACTGTGAAACTAGTGAAGAAACATCTGACTTAATCTCTGCCTCAGCCACAAAAAACGTATTAGTCCTAAATGCCTAACAAAATCATGTTAACATCTCGACTGGAAAACTGAAACAAAAAACAGCATCAAGACTATCGAGAGTCTGAACCTTGATCGTCCTAGAGCCTAAAACCCCTTGGAAAAGCATGAAAAGGTAAATTAGTCTTCACTTTTCTTCAGGCTCATTATGGAACTTAGAGCTCATAGGACATCTTGTCTTTTTGGGATTGCTTTTTTATTTTTTTTTAAATTGTACAGCCTCATTCCGAATTGTATTTCATCGTATTTACACATTCGGCAAGTCGGCTACTGATATAATTCCTTACCAATATCATTAATCATAACAAGAAATGAAAGTGGTCCAACGAAGTCTCCTTGAGGAATTCCACACTAAATAGGGAGGGGGTTAGAGAAAATATTTTTGTATTTTACAACTTGAGATCTATTTGAAAGAAACGATATAACAATATTTACTAACAGAGGGTCGAGTTCAAAGTCAACCAGTAGTAAATGAATTAGGGTGGTATGGTCAACCAGGTCAAAAGATTTTTGGAAATCAACTAAGACAAGGTTTAGCCAAACATTTGGTTGCGCAAGGTTTCTTGCGATGGTATGTATTAAGTGCATAAGAAAATGAGCGGTGGAAGTTTTCCTTAAATTACCAAACTGTCGGACGTTAAAACGAGGACAAATTTTAACTTTAAGCCAGTAACAGAGGAAAGCTTCATAAGGTTAGGAAAAAGCTGAAGTGAGTGTAATGGAGCTTGTGTTGGCGAAAGTCAGACTGATGTATTTTTTTGGGACAGGTGTTATAAAACCTTGTTTCCAGCAACTTGGGAAATTACCGGATTTTGTCATGTGGTTGAAAATATTGGATAAAGGTTCAGCACTTTTGTCTGAAAAGGCTTTAATCAAGGCTTTAAGTCAATTGGGATGTCCAAGGGACAAGTGCTTGATTTTCTAAGCTTCAGGATTTTATTTATAACATCAGAGGGAGAAATTAGGGGGGGGGGGGGGTATTGGCAGGAATAGTTGGACTTGAGCCAGTGAAAGGGGGGAGACTGAACGAAGGAAGCAAGATACAAGTTCAAATCATTGGCAGTCTTATTAGGGGGTTCAGGGAGATGAAAATTAACTTCTGAAGGACTTTTTCCGCATATTTCTTTAATTTTTCTGTACCACTGCTTCAGGAACTTCCTTAGACTATTAGCCTCAGTAATACGACTTGCCTTGAAAAAATTAATTTTTTTTTCTTATAAGTTTTTTAAAAGTCTCAGTAACATGAGGCTTGTCTGTATAACACGTTTTAATTTTTTTTCTCAGGAAAACGGGATTCATAATTACTCCTCAATACATTTTGGAGGGACAAAGCCTTACAGTCAACGTCATTAGCTTGATAGACAGTGGACCAACTTTCAGTAGTAATCCAAGAGACAAAATTGAGTCCTGAGTCAATAAGATGTCTATAAACGGTTTCAGTAATAGAAAACGACTGTTTAACTTTAGCCAGCAGAGATAGGAGAAGGCCAAAGTGGTAACTACCCCCTACGGGGGGGGGGGCGATTGGAGACGGGTTTGTAAAACTTCGGAAGATTAGCGCAAATCAAATCAAGAGTAGTATTGCCTTTGGCAGTTGGGACCTTTACAATCTGTTTTAAATTAAAAGCATTACAGGTAGATTCAAGTTTAAATCATTTGCGTCGCCCATCAGGAAAATTCCTGCATTTGGGTATTTTGATAGTACAGTCCGCGGTTCCAGGCGTTTAGCCCCCCCCCCCCCGAAAATATCTTCGGTAATTTTTTAGTGGCCATACCTAGAAAGAATAGATATTTTCATTTTCCGTGGGGGGGGGGGGGTATTTACCGGAGGAGTAAAGTATTCAGACAGTTTGAAGCCAGAAAATATTTGTTTTATTCTAGGTATATAGCCACTAATAAATTACAGAAGAATAGCGAGGTATCTGGAAATTTTGTTAACTAAACACACACACAAAAAAAAAAATCCCAGTATAAAGTAAATGTAATCTTTCATTTAAGTGTTTTTTCCAAGTGTTGAGTGTTTTTTTTTTCAATGACCGTTTTTCCAAGAATTAATTACTATTATTAGGTGAAAGTAGTGTTTCATTTAAGTGTTTTATGATTATCGCTGATCAAAGTTTATGTTATTTGTGCCTTTCATTTATGTTATTTTACCATGTTCAAGGCCGTTTATTTGGCTTTAAAATACACTTCTCTACCTATCTATCTAATATGCAGAATACTTGTACCAAACACATTTTGGATGCAGACCCGCTATACTTTACCCCCCCCCTCTAATATAAAAATATATAGCACAGATTTATTACCAAAGTAATGAAAAAACGGATGAAAAAAAAGGTAAGTTCTAGAATTTTACACAGCATTAACTTGAGTGTGTGGCGCATTATATACAAATGCCAAAATTCCTTTCACCTAAGGAAGAAAAATAAGTAAAATTCTCAAATTTGGAAAGCCTTATTTTCCGTGGGGGGGGGGGGGTATTTTCCGCTGGAAGGGGATTTTCCGGGGGGTAATCACCGGGGGGGGGGGGGTAAACGCGCGGCAAGACTTTAGATTGAACACACACCCACATAATCTCATCAAAGGGAGCAATGCACGGGATTAAGATTTCACTTGGGTACAAGTCATTACAGACAAAAAACAGAATTCCGCCACCTTTCTTACCCAGAGAGTGGTTTTCTTGTCTGAGTTTAATAAACTGCGAAAAAATTATTAATTCTTAACATGTACAAATTTTGAGCTTGTACTTCAGTAATAGTAATTAAATCTGATCTATAAGTAGTATGCCTCGTCTGGATTTACGTACAGCACTAGGAATTCCCATACTATTTGCTTGCGCCTCTGCACCTTTTCAAAGAGAGTCAGAACTCCCTCACACAGTTTTTTTTTTTTTTAAGTTGGCAGGGTAGAATGTGGTCAAACATGTTTTGAGAGTACCCACGTGTGTGTCATTACACTTACACGTGAACATTCTAAAAAGCTGGCAAAGATTGCATTATTGTTGTCAATTGCATATGGAATTATACACATTGCAAAAAAAAAGCTGGCAAGGTATAATGTGGTCAAACATGTTTTGAGAGTATGATCATAATTACATAACTCAACCGAACCGGTTTTTGAGACAACACTCATTTTTTAGGAGCCAATCATAGACATTGGTGCTTGCTCAATATACGGTAAATCGAGTGGTGATTGGTTAAAAATAAAGGACTAGTTTTTTATTCATCCTTGAGATTTTTATATAAAATTTTCATACATTACGATTTAATTTTCATTATGTTTTGATATATTCTAGATAATACATCGATTATTATTAACTTTGAAACAATGGATCCGTCAATTTTCAATGTGAGTACAGCTTACTGAATTTCTTAATTTATTTCCAAATAAAAAAAAAATCACTTTACCACTTTAATCACATAAAAAAATGCTACACAAAAGCATTTTCAACTAGAAATAAGGAGCATGATTGAAAACTAAGGCGAATGGAAATTATCCCGTATATGAAGTTAGCTAACCCCTCCAAAATACCTTTACAGTTGTTTTCATGTAAAAATATTCTCCTCCTTTTCCATGGACAATTCCTTCCTCAAGACTATTCTTAATTTTTGATCGCGCTTTTCAGACATTTCTTGTTAAAACTTTATTTTCAACTAATTCATCCGGTAAGAGATCCTTCTGCCATCACCCCACCACTTCGAAGAAGTAAAGCTATTCATTATTACAATTCTTTTCTTGTCATCTACACCCCTCTTGGTATAAACTTCTTCGTATAGTATAACGTTAAACTATTTTAAATTGACAACACTGTCCAAACATCACTTGTGTATTATACAGTACACAATCAACCCATCTCCCCCAAAACACTTTTCAGCCATTTCTTGTTAAAATTTTTTATTTCAAGTCAATCCTTAATAGGATCAAATCTCAATTATCAAAAAATCTTTTTTCCGGTCTAAAACCACATGTGTTTATAATTACAGAGAGTCCCTTTTGAAGCCAGATTCCAATGTGCAATTGACAACAATAATGCAATCTTTGCCAGCTTTTTAGAATGTTCAAGTGTAAGTGTAATGACGCACACGTGGGTACTCTCAAAACATATTTGACCACATTATACCTTGCCAACTTTAATTTGTATTGTTGGAGGGGAGGAGGGCCTATGCCCCTGAAATTTGAATTTACTGGTAAAGTGATTTTTTTTTATTTGGAAATAAATTAAGAAATTCAGTAAGCTGTACTCACATTGAAAATTGACGGATCCATTGTTTCAAAGTTAATAATAATCGATGTATTATCTAGAATATATCAAAACATAATGAAAATTAAATCGTAATGTATGAACATTTTATACAAAAATCTCAAGGATGAATAAAAAAACTAGTCCTTTATTTTTAACCAATCACCACTCGAGTGACCGTATATTGAGCAAGCACCAATGTCTATGATTGGCTCCTAAAAATCGAGTGTTGTCTCAAAAACCGGTTCGGTTGAGTTATATAATTATGATCATACTCTCAAAACATGTTTGACCACATTATACCTTGCCAACTTTTTTTTGCAATGTGTATAATTCCATATGCAATTGACAACAATAATGCAATCTTTGCCAGCTTTTTAGAATGTTCACGTGTAAGTGTAATGACACACACGTGGGTACACTCAAAACATGTTTGACCACATTCTACCCTGCCAACTTAAAAAAAAAAAAAAAACTGTTTGAGGGAGTTCTGACTCTCTTTGAAAAGGTGCAGAGGCGCAAGCAAATAGTATGGGAATTCCTAGTGCTGTGCGTAAATCCAGACGAGGCATACTACTTCTATATATTATTAGAAAGGGTGTCTAATTCATTAAGTTTTTCAAAGTTAAGGCTCTCAGCGTTGCTCAACAGAAGTTTGGGGAATTGAAAACGACCTGTGAAGGTACCGTCGTACCTTCAAGCGGTTGGGTTTGGG
The DNA here is from genome assembly GCF_049724085.1 of Artemia sp. Qi Xiang Cuo. Classification (NCBI taxonomy): domain Eukaryota; kingdom Metazoa; phylum Arthropoda; class Branchiopoda; order Anostraca; family Artemiidae; genus Artemia; species Artemia sp. Qi Xiang Cuo. The sequence continues at coordinate 39,417,091 of NC_142801.1, forward strand.
ATGAACTGGAGGAATAAAGAGAGATGAGGTTATTTATGCAGGGATATGGCATGAGTCCCCGTTGAGTGGGTTCACAAGGGGGCGGGGATGGATGGATGGGTAGGAAAAAGCCAGAAAGGAGGCGGAAGGATGGTTGGGAGGGTAGGTGGGCTTGGAAAAAAGAAGAAAAAGAAGGAAGGGGTATGGAAAGAAGAAGGCGGAGATATCCTTCGGATAGGTACTCGATTGGAAAGGACAGGATGGCTCGAGGGCTTTATTGTATGCGAGCGATGTTGTAAAAAATTATTATTAAAATTAGCCGAATTAAAGTGGCTTCTGGACAGCCCAGTTTTGCGAAACCTACTACGACCCTTAATGGGCAATTTAATATGAACTTTTGAACAGCCAATGGATGTTCCACTTGATTTTTTTTATACAAATATCAACGTGAGGGTATTTACACAGATTATTTGTACAACAGCTAAAAACATTTACAAATGTGTATAATTTACAAATTTACAATGTGTAGATATTTACAATTACTAGATTTACATCTACTGTCTAAAAAGCTAAAGCACACATTAGGTTGATTACACTTAAAATCACTAAGCTCATTTTTTTGAATATTTGATTGCATTTGGGTGAGAATTTCCGCTTGCTAGTTCGACATCCTTGTCAATTTTTAAAGATGGGTCATTATCACTGGATTTCAAGAATAAATTATCTTCAGTTAAAACAAGGTCAGTAGGATTAGTTTGCGTAACCTTTTTAATCCCTTGAGAAAATTTAGGACGAAGGAAGTTCACTAGCACTTGTTTGATTACATTTGGTGACGTTTTCAGGTTCAAAAAGTCTGCCAGTAGTTTTACGCAATTTTGATAAAGGCTATTTGGAGCAGAAGTATCACCTAAAAGAGGAACTCTGGGCGATGTAGGAGATTTTAATGCATGTATAGCATCAACAATTGCTAGCTCAAAACCGACTTTTAACATTTTGATTTAATTGTCCGTGAAAAGATCAATTTTCTGGCGCTCGTAAAGATCAGATAAGTTATCATAAAGAAATTCGAGATTAATAATCCGTTTCTTGAGATTGACGATTTCTGGGTCTTTTTTTAGGCAATCTTAACATGCATGGCACATGGGGCTCAAAGACACTAGCCGTTTTTGCATTGCGTGTCAATTCATCTTTACAGGAACAAGAGATATGTGAGGTAATTTGAGGTTGATGGTAGGTGGTTATTTTTGCAGAATCAATCGATCCAGGAGAACTATTGCCGTCATTACTCGAAACACAAGGTACAGTTGGGGGATTTATAATACCAATTGGAATGACCGCATCAAGTTGATTATCGTTGGAAAAAGTTGAGTTTTCTTCATTAGAAATAAGGTGGGATTTGACTGCCTCGATTGGTTGGACCACTTCAGGTTGATTATGGATGATATTAATTTCGTCATTTTCAGCCATTGACGACCGGCATTGTACGCATGACCAATTAGGGTTTTTAGGCCAACCACTTTTTGTGATGTCAGCACAAGCTAGGTGCAACCAAGCATTGTGCTTAGAACACTGGAATGACCCAGTTCCACATTTTCTGTAGCATTCGTTACAAGGATGAGACATTCTAGACTAAGGGACAAAAACGAAACATAGACCTTGAATTGGAAGCTATATCTTCAACTAAAACCTGGTTGCCTAAGCTAGGATTAGCACTGGTGCTTGCAAGAGAAAAGTTCACAAGGTTTATCTCGCGTCTTCATTTAAAAATCACAGGCGTCATTTATTTAAAAACAAGACGTCTTGATGGGTCAAGACTCAATATCTAGATAATGATTGAGGGGGGAATGCCCACCCCCTTCCGGCGCCCATGCCTGAATTGCTAAAATGTAATTTTCAAAATACATACCAGGGTTCTTATTAATTCCCATCCTCACAATTTCTCGAAATCGGATTTAAAAAGAAGAAAAGAATGAGGCTGGAAATAAGCCGGAAAAAGCGCAGAAAAAGACAAAACAGGAATCCTAAAAAACGGAGTAGAACAAAAAAAGGCTGTACTCATTTGTTGTTTATGAAAACAGAACAGGAAAAGATAATATGAAAAACAGAACACGATGACCAAAAAAGAGCAGTGCTCAAAAAAGGCGCCCCGGCATCCTTATCCCATGCCCCATGGCAATGTCCAAATTAAGAAGTTCGAAAGCCAAAGAAAAGAGAAATTCAAACTGTGACCAAATATCAGGAAAAACTGCAAAATTATAATTTTTTCCAGACAAGGTAACGATTTGTTTATTTGTTTCTTATAAAGAAATCAGAAAAACGAACTTAAATTAAATATAAACCTGTTTTTTAAAAATAAAACAGTGATAAAACTTAAAACGACCCAAAATTTACGTTATTAGAGCGGGGTTATCAAATCCTTGGTCCACTATTATGCTGGGATTTAAATTTACTGATAATCTCGTGAAGAATCGGATGAGGAATTAGAATCAATATTTTAATGTGGAAAAAGATTCTGTATTGTCCCAGTAAAATTGCACCCATTTGTATATTGACAGAAAAAAGATACTTGGACTTTCCAAATCAGTAAACAATTTTTGAACAAAAAGTTAATTTATTCGCTTTATAACCTGCCAATTCAAGTCTTTTACCAAACAAACCGGTCATAGGCAGTCAAAGCTTGCACAGTTGCTTCTTGTATCTCTCTACCATACCCCTTATATAGGCTTGTACCGAGATTGACTTTATTTGCGCAATGTTGATAGTAAATAGGATTTTGAGCACATACCAAATAAGTCTTCAATCTTCTCTGCAATTTTCAGCTTTCCCACAACTATTTCCTCCTAGAATTAGAAAAAAAAAATCAAAATCACAACTAGGCTAGCTAAATTAAAAATCAGCAATAATGTATGTGAATTGTATCATCATTTTATTCAATCATTCATCCTCTCGTCTTTGTTAAAAATTATAGGCAGCGGAATAGCGCTGCCTAAATAAAGAGCGAAATGGGCACAACGTGTTATTGTTGTTATTTTCTGTTACCAAGGCGCTTCTTATAGAAGAATTTTTCGTAGAAACTTCGGAAGGAGCTCATTCAATTGGAAATTGAAAGTTCTAGTGCCCTTTTAAGAGTTAAAACTGATGGGAAGGCCACCAGCCCCCTCCCACGCCCATCGATTCCCCAGATACATGCAATCAAAATGTTGAGATAGCCATTTTGTTCAGCAAAATTGAAAGGTCCTGTAACTATGTCTCTGGAAATGCCATCCCCCCGCAGCCCTCGGGCAAGGGCTTAAAGTTATGCAGTTCACCCATTGTATGGCCTACATATAGTATTTGTAATTTAGATTGGTGGGCGTGTTTAGTCATTAGTGTTCACAAAGACGAAGGACGTTCAGGTGAACCTTTCAGAGAATGTTGAAGGGATGGTTGATCTAAATCAAAACACATTATGTACATACAGGTTGTCAAAAGGGCGCACCTCAGGACTGAGTGTATTAATTTGAAACTTTCAGGAAATGATGAAGAGTATGAAGAATCGAACAGATAGGCAATATTCGCACGCTAATACTACTATTGTTACTACTACTATCAATACTGCCACTACAACTCCTGCTTCTGTAGCAACTACTACCAAGGCTGAGGATATGAGGTGATAATTTAAGGAAATATTGAGGGGAAACTTGAACTAAAATAAAACATTATGCGCATACAGATTGTCAAAAGGGCATATTAGCAATATCTTAAGAAGGGCTTAGCGTATCAAGCTGAAACTTTCAGGACATCATGAGGGGGATATTCAACTGACAAAAAGACAATATCTGCGTACTACTACTGCTATCAATACTACTGCTACTACTACTCTTAGTATTACCACCACTACTATGATACTAGCACTATAAATGCTAAGAGTATGAAGATGAAATTTGAGAGAATACTGAGGGAAAATTTGGACTAAATCAAAGCATACTATGCGCATGCATGTATCTTAGCAATGGATTAGGGTATTAAGTTGGAACATTAGGGAATGCTTAACTTTAGCCAGCAGAGATAGGAGAAGGCCAAAGTGGTAACTACCCCCTACGGGGGGGGGGTGAGATTGGAGACGGGTTTGTAAAACCTCAGAAGATTAGCGCAAATCAAATCAAGAGTAGTATTGCCTTTGGCAGTTGGGACCTTTACAATCTGTTTTAAATTAAAAGCATTACAGGTAGATTCAAGTTTAAATCATTTGCGTCGCCCATCAGGAAAATTCCTGCATTTGGGTATTTTGATAGTACAGTCAGCGGTTCCAGGCGTTTAGCCCCCCCCCCCCGAAAATATCTTCTGTAATTTTTTAGTGGCCATACCTAGAAAGAATATATAGTTTCATTTTCCGTGGGGGGGGGGTATTTACCGGAGGAGTAAAGTATTCAGACAGTTTGAAGCCAGAAAATATTTCTTTTATTCTAGGTATATAGCCACTAATAAATTACAGAAGAATAGCGAGGTATCTGGAAATTTTGTTAACTAAACACACACATACACACACACACACACACAAAAATCCCAGTATAAAGTAAATGTAATCTTTCATTTAAGTGTTTTTTCCAAGTGTTGAGTGTTTTTTTTTTCAATGACCGTTTTTCCAAGTATTAAGTACTATTATTAGGTTAAAGTAGTGTTTAATTTAAGTGTTTTATGATTATCACTGATCAAAGTTTATGTTATTTGTGCCTTTCATTTATGTTATTTTACCATGTTCAAGGCCGTTTATTTGGCTGTAAAATACACTTCTCTACCTATCTATCTAATATGCAGAATACTTGTACCAAACACATTTTGGATCCTGACCCGCTATACTTTATCCACCCCCCATAATATGAAAATCTATAGCCCAAATTTATTTCTAAAGTAACGAAGAAACAAACGTAAAAACTGGTGTGTTCTCGAATTTTACACAGCGTAAACTTGAGTCAGTGGCACATAATACACAATTACCAAAATTCCTCCCCCCTACGGAAACAAAAAAAAATTAAGTAAAATTCTCAAATTTGGAAAGCCTTATTTTCCGTGGAGGGGGGGGGGGGTATTTTCCACTGGAAGGGGATTTTCCGGGGGGTAATCACCGGGGGGGGGGGGGGTAAACGCGCGGCAAGACTTTAGATCGAACACACACCCACATAATCTCATCAAAGGGAGCAATACACGGGATTAAGATTTCACTTGGGTACAAGTCATTACAGACAAAAAACAGAATTCCGCCACCTTTCTTACCCAGAGAGTGGTTTTCTTGTCTGAGTTTAATAAACTGCGAAAAAATTATTAATTCTTAACATGTACAAATTTTTAGCTTGTACTTCAGTAATAGTAATTAAATCTGATCTATAAGTAGTATGCCTCGTCTGGATTTACGTACAGCACTAGGAATTCCCATACTATTTGCTTGCGCCTCTGCACCTTTTCAAAGAGAGTCAGCACTCCATCACAGTTTTTTTTTTTTTTTAAGTTTTCAAGGTATAATGTGGTCAAACATGTTTTGAGAGTACCCACGTGTGTGTCATTACACTTACACGTGAACATTCTAAAAAGCTGGCAAAGATTGCATTATTGTTGTCAATTCCATATTGAATTATACACATTGCAAAAAATAGCTGGCAAGGTATAATGTGGTCAAACATGTTTTGAGAGTATGATCATAATTATATAACTCAACCGAACCGGTTTTTGAGACAGCATTCATTTTTTATGAGCCAATCATAGACATTGGTGCTTGCTCAATATACGGTAATTCGAGTGGTGATTGGTTAAAAATAAAGGACTAGTTTTTTATTCATCCTTGAGATTTTTGTATAAAATGTTCATACATTACGATTTAATTTTCATTATGTTTTGATATATTCTAGATAATACATCGATTATTATTAACTTTGAAACAATGGATCCGTCAATTTTCAATGTGAGTACAGCTTACTGAATTTCTTAATTTATTTCCAAATAAAAAAAATCACTTTACCAGTAAATTCAAATTTCAGGGGCATAGGCCCTCCTCCCCTCCAACAATACAAACCCTAAAATAAGATTTTTTTTTTTTTAAGTTGGCAAGGTATAATGTGGTCAAACATGTTTTGAGAGTACCCACGTGTGTGTCATTACACTTACACGTGAACATTCTAAAAAGCTGGCAAAGATTGCATTATTGTTGTCAATTGCACATTGGAATCTGGGTTCAAAAGGGACTCTGTAATTATAAACACATGTGGTTTTAGACCGGAAAAAAGATTTTTTGATAATTGAGATTTGATCCTATTAAGGATTGACTTGAAATAGAAATTTTTACCAAGAAATGGCTGAAAAGTGTTTTGGGGGAGATGGGGTGATTGTGTACTGTATAATACACAAGTGATGTTTGGACAGTGTTGTCAATTTAAAATAGTTTAACGTTATACTATACGAAGAAGTTGATACTAAGAGGGGTGTAGATGACAAGAAAAGAATTGTAATAATGAATAGCTTTACTTCTTCGAAGTGTTCCATATAATACATAAGTGGTGGGGTGATGGCAGAAGGATCTCTTACAGGATGAATTAGTTGAAAATAAAGTTTTAACAAGAAATGTCTGAAAAGTGCGATCAGAAATTAAGAATTGTCTTGAGGGGGGAATTTTCCATGGAAAAGGAGAAGGATATTTTTACATGAAAACAACTTCAAAGGTATTTCGGAGGGGGTAGCTCACTTCATATACGGGATAATTTGCATTCGTCTTAGTTTTTAACGATGCTCCTTATTTCTAGTTGAAAATGCTTATTTTTTAATTTAATTGGGATGAAAATTCAAAGTCTAGCATAAAGAGCAAGGTATTTAGGAGGGGGCAGCTCACTTCATATACGGGATAATTTCCATTCGTCTTAGTTTCTAACAATGCTCCTTATTTCTAGTTGAAAATGCTTATTTTTTAATTTCATTGGGATGAAAAGTCAAATTCTATCATAAATAACAAGGTATTTCGGAGGGGCGAGCTCACTTTATATACGGGATAATTTCCATTCGTCTTAGTTTTTAACAATGCTCCTTTTTTCTAGTTGAAAATGCTTTTTTTTAATTTAATTGGACTGGAAATAAGAAGTCTAACATAAAGAAACAAGGTATTTCGGAGGGGGTAGCTCACTTCATATACGGGATAATTCCGATTCGTCTTAGTTTTTAACGATGCTCCTTATTTCTAGTTTAAAATTCTTATTTTTTTATTTAATTGGGATTAAAAGTCAAAGTCTAACATAAAGAACAAGGTTTTTCGGAGGGGGGAAGCTCACTTTATATTCGGGATAATTTGCATTCGCCTTAGTTTTTAACGATGCTCCTTATTTCTAGTTGAAAATGCTTTTTTATTAATTTAATTGGGATGAAAAGTCAAAGTCTAACATAAAGAACAAGGTATTTCGGAGGGGGTAGCTCACTTCATATACGGGCTAATTTCCATTCTTCTTTGTTTTTAACGATTCTAATTATTTCTAGTTGAAAATGCTTATTTTTTAATTTAATTGGGATGAAAAGTCAAAGTCTAGCATAAAGAACAAGGTATTTCGGAGGGGGCAGCTCACTTCATATACGGGATAATTTCCATTCGTCTTAGTTTTTAACGATGCTCCTTATTTCTAGTTGAAAATGCTTATTTTTTAATTTAATTGGGATGAAAAGTCAGAGTCTAACATAAAGAACAAGGTATTTCGGAGGGGGAGCTCACTTCATATACGGGATAATTTCCATTCGTCTTAGTTTTTAACGATGCTCCTTATTTCTAGTTGAAAATGCTTATTTTTTAATTTAATTGGGATGAAAAGTCAAAGTCTAACATAAAGAGCAAGATATTTCGGAGGGGTAGCTCACTTCATATACGGGATAATTTCCATTCGTCTTAGTTTTTAATGATGCTCTTTATTTCTAGTTGAAAATGCTTATTTTTTAATTTAATTGGGATGAAAAGTCAAAGTGTAACATAAAGAACAAGGTATTTCGGAGGGGGTAGCTCACTTCATATACGGGGTAATTTCCATTCGTCTTAGTTTTCAACGATGCTCCTTATTTCTAGTTGAAAATTCTTATTTTTTAATTTAATTGGGGTGAAAAGTCTAAGTCTAACATAAAGAACAAGGTATTTCGGAGAGGGTAGCTCACTTCATATACGGGGTAATTTCCATTCATCCTAGTATTTATCGATTCTCCTTATTTCTAATTGAAAATGCTTATTTCTAAATTTATTTAGGATGAAAAGACAAAGTCTAACATAAAGAACAAGGTATTTCGGAGGAGGCAGCTCACTTCATATAGGGGATAATTTCCATTCGTCTTAGTTTTTAACGATACTCCTTATTTCTATTTGAAAATGCTTATTTTTTAATTTCATTGGGATGAAAAGTCAAAGTCTAACATAAAGAACAAGGTATTTTGGAGGGGAGCAGCTCACTTTATATACGGGATTGTGTCCAGTCTTTTTAGTTTTTAATAAATCTCATTGTTTTTGGTTGAAAATGCTTAATTATTAATTTCATTGGGATGAAAAGCCAAAGTCTAACATCCAGAGACATGTATTTCAGCGGGGGGAGCTCACGTCATATACTGGGTAATTTCCATTCGTCTTAAGTTTTTAACGATGCTCTTTATTTCTAGTTGAAAATACTTATTTTTTTAATTTAATTGGGATGAAAAGTCAAAGTCTAACATAAAGAACAAGGTATTTCGGAGGGGGTAGTTCACTTCATATACGGGATAATTTTCATTCGTCTTAGTTTTTAACGATGCTCCTTATTTCTAGTTGAAAATTCTTATTTTTTAATTTAATTGGGATGAAAAGTCAAAGTCTAACATAAAGAACAAGGAATTTCGGAGGGGGTAGCTCACTTCATATACGGGGTAATTTCCATTCGTCTTAGTTTTCAACGATGCTCCGTATTTCTAGTTGAAAATGCTTATTTTTTAATTTAATTGGAATGAAAAGTCAAAGTCTAACATATAGAACAAGGTATTTCGAAGAGGGTAGCTCACTTCATATACGGGGTAATTTCCATTCGTCCTAGTTTTTAACGATGCTCCTTATTTCTAGTTGAAAATGCTTATTTTTTAATTTAATTGGGATGAAAAGTCAAAGTCTAACATAAAGAACAAGGTATTTCGGAGGGGGTAGCTCACTTCATATACGGGATAATTTCCATTCGTCTTAGTTTAAAAAAAGATTTTTTTTGGACTTCGAAATTATTCAACTTTTTTTTACATCTCTAAATCATATCAGAAAAATAGAATGGCACTTTTGATTTAAATTTTAAAATATATTCTTGTGCATACCCATACTCCTATTGATGAGGACTGATGGTTCTAATTAAATATTTTTTTCATTAAAAAAAACTATTTAAATTTTTTTTTTTTTTAATTAGAAATTATTAAACTTTTTTTTTTTAAATATCTAAATCATATCAGAAAAATAGAGTGGTACTTTTGATTTAAATTTTAAAATATATCATTGTGCATACACATACTCATATTGGTGAGAACTGATGGATCTAATTCAATATTTTTTTCATTAAAACAAACTTTTTTTTTAACAAATTTTTTTTTGGACTTCAAAATTATTCAACTTTTTTTTTACATCTCTAAATCATATCAGAAAAATAGAATGGCACTTTTGATTTAAATTTTAAAATATATTCTTGTGCATACCCATACTCCTATTGATGAGGACTGTTGGTTCTAATTCAATATTTTTATCATTAAAACAAACTATTTTTTTAAAAAATTTTTTTTTTGGGCTTCGAAATTATTTAACTTTTTTTTAAATCTCTAAATAATATCAGAAAATTAGAATGGCACTTTTGATTTAAATTTTAAAAAATATTCTTGTGCATACCCATACTCCTATTGATGAAAACTGATTGTTCTAATTCAATATTTTTTTCATGAAAACAAACTATTTTTAAAAAAAATTTTTTTGGACTTCGAAATTATTCAACTTTTTTTTTACATCTCTAAATCATATCAGAAAAATAGAATGACACTTTTGATTTAAATTTTTAAATATATTCTTGTGCATACCCATACTCCTAATGATGAGGACTGATGGTTCTAATTCAATATTTTTTTCATAAAAAACAAACTTTTTTTTGGATTTCGAAATTATTCAACTTTATTTATTTTTTTTATTTTTTTTTTTTTATACGTATATTAAAATGACAAAATATGCTTACGGCTCTAACAATTGTACTCTATGATTGTTCAGAGACACGATGCGGCTTTCCCACTGTTACTCTATGGCCGGTTATCGACACTACCTAGTTTATTACATGTATTAAATCAGTATTTTTTAGACAGTGGAACGATAAACACATAACTAATATCTCTAAAAAGTGAAGATGAAGCATTTTAAGAAAGTGTGTTCACATGATAGTGTTATTGTAGCATTGAATGCTGACAAGGAGAATTATCTACACTATGAAATAAGTACAAGTTGTAGCACTATCGGAAATGTATGCGTGCATTGTCATGACAGTAAGGAATTGAATTTCTTTGGAGTACCAAAAATTCAACTCTTGTGATGGTGGATATGCGAGATTGAGATCTCCGGAGATGATTGCACTCAAAGAGAATGCCAACATAAAAATAATAGTTGATAAAGAGGGGCATCTTCTTGCTAGTGCTTGTGGTAACATGTTACCCTGTGTTAAACCATATCGTCAGCTTTCGGGTATTAGCATTCAACGGAAGGTAAAAAAAAGAAAGGCCTACTCTTCTACTAATATCATAAACCATATCTTGTCTACGTGCCGAAACTGTTACCTGTGTAAAAATAGTGTGATAATAGACAGTGAAATTGCTAGAAAAATAAAAAGGGTATTGGCATAAAATATCACTAAGGAATATAAAGATGAATCGATGAAAAACGAAGTACCAGCAAACGTTACTGCCATTGATCAAACGGTCAATGAACCAAATAATACCAAAGACGAAAAGCATATTGAGCCTGTTGATGACACACTATAAAAATTGTGTATGACTCAAAATGGGATAATGATTATTCTACTGATTACAAACTAAGAGAAGAAAGTAGGTACAATATCAAGAGAGAAAGCGGTGAACTATTTTATGGGACAGATTCAAAATGTCCAAAGTTGTTCAATTATATTAATAATGTATAACAATATATATTTTTGCATTAATATTCTACATAGCATTTTTTCATTAAAAATATGTTATGTATTACATTGTTAGGTTTTCATTATTTTTAGAGTAAGCTAGCATATCAAACGTTTAGAATGTCTAATAAAACATTGGAGATGTAAGAAAAGGAATTTGCATACATCTATTGTCAGACATATGGGATAAAATTGACAAAATCTTGGTATCAGAATGAATAAATTATTTATCAACATCCGTTGTTGGATATGTCATTATGAAAAAATTGTAAGTAAGTAAGTAACAAACTCTTTCTTGAATTCACCTCTTGGATACACAACTTTGGACATTTTGAATCTGTTCCATAAAATAGTTCACCATGTTCTCTCTTGATATTGTAGCTATTGTCTTCTCTTAGTTTGTAATCAGTAGAATAATCATTATTCCATTTTGACTCATACACAATTTTTATAGTGTGTCATCAAAAGGCTTATGCTTTCCGTCTTTGGTATTATTTGGTTCATTGACTGTTTGATCAATGGCAGTAACGTTTTCTGGTACATTGTTTTTCATTGATTCATCTTTATATTCCTTAGTGATATTTTCTGCCAATGCCCTTTTTATTTTTCTAGCAGATTCCCTGTCAACTATCACACTATTTTTACACTGGTAACAGTTTTGGCACGTAGATAGGATATGGTTTATGATATTAGTAGAAGAGTAGGCCTGTCTTCTTTTGACCTTCCATTGAATATTAATACCCAAAAGCTGACGATAAGGATTTACACAGGGTAACATTTTACCACAAGCACTAGAAAGAAGATGACCCTCTTCATCAACTATTATTTTTATGATGGAATTCTCTTTAAGTGCAATCATCTCCGGATATCTCAATTTCGCATATCCACCATCACAAGAGTTGAATTTTTTTGGTACTCCAAAGAAATTCAATTCCTTACTGTCATGACAATGTACGTATACGTTTCCTATAGTGATACCACTTGTTACTGTTTTATTATTTAAATAATTCTCCCTGTAAGCATTCAATGCTACAATAACACTATCATGTGAACACACTTTCTTAAAATGCTCCATCTTCACTTTTTAGAGATATTAGTTATGTGTTCATTGTTCCACTGTGTAAAAAATACTGATTTAGTACATGCAATAAACTAGGTAGTGTCGATAACCGGCCATAGAGTAACAGTGGGAAAGCCGCATCGTGTCTCTGAACAAGCATAGAGTACAATTGTTAGAGCAGTAAGCATATTTTGTCATTTTAAGATACGTACAAAAAAATAAATAAAAAAAATAAATAAAGTTGAATAATTTTGAAGTCCAAAAAATAGTTTGTATCTTATGAAAAAAATATAGATTTAGGACCATCAGCCTTCATAAATAGGAGTATAGGTATGCACACAAATATGTTTTTCAATTCAAATCAAGAGTGTCATTCTGTTTTTCTTATATAATTTAGAGATGTAAAAAAAAGTTGAATAATTTCGAAGTCCAAAAAAAAATTTTTTAAAAAAATAGTTTGTTTTCAAGAAAAAAATATTGAATCAGAACCATCAGCCCTCATCAATAGGAGTATGGGTATGCACAAGAATATATTCTAAAATTTAAATCAAAAGTGTCATTATATTTTTCTGATATGATTTAGAGATGTAAAAAAAAAAGTTGAATAATTTCGAAGTCCAAAAAAAATGTAGTTAAAAAAAATAGTTTGCTTTCATGAAAAAAATATTGAATTAGAACCATCAGTCCTCATCAATAGGAGTATGGGTATACACAAGAATATATTTTAAAATTTAAATCAAAAGTCCCGTTCTATTTTTCTGATATGATTTAGAGATGTAAAAAAAAAGTTGAATAATTTCGAAGTAAAAAAAAAATTTGTTAAAAAAATAGTTTGTTTTTCATGAAAAAAATATTGAATTAGAACCATCAGTCCTCATCAATAGGAGTATGGATTTGCACACGAATATATTTAAAGATTTAAATCAAAAGTGTCATTCTATTTATCTTATATGATTTAAAGATGTAAAAAAAAGTTGAATAATTTCGAAGTCAAAAAAAAAATTTGTTAAAAAAAATAGTTTGTTTTCATGAAAAAACTATTGAATTAGATCCATCAGTCCTCATCAATAGGAGTATGGGTATGCACAAGAATATATTTTAAAATTTAAATCAAAAGTGCCATTCTATTTTTCTGATATGATTTAGAGATGTAAAAAAAAGTTTAATAATTTCGAAGTAAAAAAAAAAAAAAAATTTAAATATTTTTTTTTAATTAAAAAAATATTTAATTAGAACCATCAGTCCTCATCAATAGGAGTATGGGTATGCACAAGAATATATTTTAAAATTTAAATCAAAAGTGCCATTCTATTTTTCTGATATGATTTAGAGATGTAAAAAAAAGTTGAATAATTTCGAAGTAAAAAAAAAAATTTTTAAACTAAGACGAATGGAAATTATCCCGTATATGAAGTGAGCTACCCCCCTCCGAAATACCTTGTTCTTTATGTTAGACTTTGACTTTTCATCCCAATTAAATTAAGAAATAATCATTTTCAATTAAAAATAAGGAGCATCGATAAATACTAGGACGAATGGAAATTACCCCATATATGAAGTGAGCTACCCTCTCCGAAATACCCTGTTCTTTATGTTAGACTTAGTCTTTTCATCCCAATTAAATTAAGAAATAATCATTTCAACTAGAAATAAGGAGCATCGTTAAATACTAGGACGAATGGAAATTACACCATATATGAAGTGAGCTACCCCCTCCGAAATACCTTGTTCTTTATATTAGACTTTGACTTTTCATCCCAATTAAATTAAAAATAATCATTTTAAACTAGAAATAAGGAGCAACGTTAAAAACTAAGACGAATGGAAACTATCCCGCATATGAAGTTAGCTACCCCCACCGAAATATTTTGTTCTTTATTTTAGACTTTGACTTTTCTTCCCAACTAAACTAGAAAATAAGAATTTTCAACCAGATATTAGGACCATCGTTAAAAACTAAGACGAATGGAAATTATCCCGTATATGAAGTAAGCTGCCCCCTCCGAAATACCTTGTTCTGTATGTTACACTTTGACTTTTCAACCAAATGGAATTAAAAAATAAGCATGTTCAACTAGAAATAAGGAGCATCGTTAAAAACTAAGACGAATGGAAATTATCCCGTATATGAAGTGAGAGACCCCCTCCAAAATACCTTTGAAGTTGTTTTCATGTAAAAATATTCTTCTCCTTTTCCATGGAAAATTCCTCCCTCAAGACTATTCTTAATTTTTGATCACAATTTTCAGACATTTCTTGTTAAAACTTTATTTTCAACTAATTCATCCTGTAAGAGATCCTTCTGCCATCACCCCACCACTTATGTATTATATGGAACACTTCAAAGAAGTAAAGCTATTCGTTATTAAAATTCTTTTCTTGTCATCTACACCCCTCTTAGTATCAGCTTCTTCGTATAGTATAACGTTAAACTATTTTAAATTGACAACACTCTCCAAACATCACTTGTGTATTATACAGTACACAATCAACCCATCTCCCCAAAAACACTTTTCAGCCATTTCTTGTTAAAAAATTTTATTTCAAGTCAATCCTTAATAGGATCAAATCTCAATTATCAAAAAATCTTTTTTCCGGTCTAAAACCACATGTTTATAATTACAGAGTCCCTTTTGAAGCCAGATTCCAATGTGCAATTGACAACAATAATGCAATCTTTGCCAGCTTTTTAGAATGTTCACGTGTAAGTGTAATGACACACACGTGGGTACTCTCAAAACATGTTTGACCACATTATACCTTGCCAACTTAAAACAGAAATAAAAAATCATATTTTAGGGTTTGTATTGTTGGAGGGGAGGAGGGCCTATGCCCCTGAAATTTGAATTTACTGGTAAAGTCATTTTTTTTTATTTGGAAATAAATTAAGAAATTCAGTAAGCTGTACTCACATTGAAAATTGACGTATCAATTGTTTCAAAGTTAATAATAATCGATGTATTATCTAGGATATATCAAAACATAATGAAAATTAAATCGTAATGTATGAACGTTTTATACAAAAATCTCAAGGATGAAGAAAAAACTAGTCCTTTATTTTTAACCAATCACCACTCGAGTTACCGTATATTGAGCAAGCATCAATGTCTATGATTGGCTCCTACAAATCGAGTGTTGTCTCAAAAGCCGGTTCGGTTGAGTTATATAATTATGATCATACTCTCAAAACATGTTTGACCACATTATACCTTGCCAGCTTTTTTTTGCAATGTGTATAATTCCATATGCAATTGACAACAATAATGCAATCTTTGCCAGCTTTTTAGAATGTTCACGTGTAAGTGTAATGACACACACGTGGGTACTCTCAAAACATGTTTGACCACATTCTACCCTGCCAACTTAAAAAAAAAAAAAAAAAAAAAAAACTGTGAGGGAGTTCTGACTCTCTTTGAAAAGGTGCAGAGGCGCAAGCAAATAGTATGGGAATTCCTAGTGCGGTACGTAAATCCAGACGAGGCATACTGTTGTGAAGTGTTTATTTTATGGTATTTGGGGGGTGTAATCATAGATGCCTTTATTCTCCCTTTATAGGGGAGATAAACTCTGGCCCTAAGGTAATTAAACTTTGGTAGCGTGCCTTAGGCTACGACCGAACTAATGAGGCGTACCGACTGGGTATGTTCGAGAGGCTAAAAATAGATCGTAGAGAGGTAGTCTAAAATACAATACTTTTATTCATTTAACCTGTAATACATAATCGAATAAATTCTGCCTACTGGGACTGACTGTCCCAAATAGACCACAAGTCTCAGAAACTACAATAATATATAAATAGATACTTAGACACTTACAATGATAAGAAAAAGTTCCAAAGTATTTCTAAAACAACGGACCAGAGGTCAGTCCGGCATAAAGTTAGTATAAGATTTTCCCTTCCGATAAAATGTATCTTTTATACATTTTTATCAACCACACCTTCCCACGTAATCGCTAGGAAGCGGTAATTTCTCAGTTTTCCGTAAAACAGAACTTAGCAGGATATGTTCCTTATCTTAATAAAAAGTGGTATTTCAAAACTTCATTTTTGCGTCACATATATTTTCACTCAATCAATTAATAACTAAATGAGAAAGCTTTACCACTATACTAGCCATTTAACAAAGAATTGTCCCGATTCTTAATATTTTACTTTTAAAACAACTTAATTTTGTTTACAGTTATTATGCTGCCATCTTTGGGTCATTATGTGCATCTACCCTCAATGGGTTTCCTTAGGGTTATGTTTCTGGTCCAATATTGGCCATGTTCCTTTTTTTTTTCTCTCTTTTTTTGTGGAAGGATTTCAATTTGAAATTCATCCTTGTTTCTCTTTTTCTCTGTCTCTAGGACTGACAATTACTCTTTTACCCTCTTCATATGCATCTTCTGTTTTACTTGAATCCAAGCGGCTTATAAATAATATTAGTGGTTTTGCTTAAATTAGATTTATGTTAGAAAAGTTTTATAAATTTTTTGAGTTTAAATTTAATTCCCATTAATAATTTAATTTATCTGTGTGATGTGGTTGATATACCGTTTATTTTCCGTTTTAGAAATGCCTTGGTAAATTACACATGACATTTTGGTTTTTAAATTTTCACAAAGCATTATCATATTTTTCAATAACATAAGCCATTTGGGCTATGGAGCACATTCTCTAGGCCTAAATTAAGCTGTGATTTTATCTCACTTTCTGACGAACTTGTTGTAAAGTCTGTATTACTGCTATAGTTTCCAACATATCAGTTGATCAAGCATGAGATGATAGTATCAGGATGTATTTGAAGTGTCTTCAAAATTTGTTACTTCCCAAATATGTGTCAAAATATGCCTGAAGGAAAAATGGATCCAAAAAGATATTAAGAAAAATTTTATTTCCCAAAATAATAGCTAATACTGCGTATAAAATAAATATCCACATTAGCATACATATAAAGCATATATTTTTACATACATATTAGAATGAAACCCTCAATTTTCGTACATATCAATGTATTCGAAAGTTAATTCCTTAAATTACTTTCTCCACTTTTTTATTCACTTCAAAAATAAGCGAAACACACTTACATTGAAACTTTATGTTCCTTGCAGGATTATTCTTTCAAACATAACAATAAACAGATGATTTTACAATAAAAAAAAATTATTAAAACTTTGGCTCGAGGTCAAACATTTACATATAACATTACATCACTAGTTAAAATTTAAAGTAAATTAAAACAGCGTATATATGAATAAGCATTGTGTAATAACTTACACAAGTATTTAAGTCACAAAACTAGATATTTTATTATACTATTGGTTAAAACTTAAAGCATTTTTAAAACAAAACACGGTGTAGACTAGTATTTATAACAGTAGATATTTTCTCAATTACATTTGTTACAACTATATAACTTTTCTCATATACGACTAAATACATTTCCGTCTTAAAACTTTGTTCTATCTTGAACCCACTTGTGTTATTAATTGTCATTATTGTATAAGCCTGTTTGTCTATTCAGACTTTTAAGCTTTTTAATTCCTTTCAAATATCTAGATATTTTAGACAGTTTTATAACGTTTATGTCAGTAATATCTATTTTTTCAGCTTTAATATCTTATTGGATAAGCTAAAAATTTTAGCTATTCGTCTATTTACCTGTTTTGGAATTACTAATTGACTTGTGCCCGTAACCTGAAGATTTGTTTAGTAGGGCTGCCTTTTGGTAGCTCCTATAACATTTCTAAGTTCCCTTGTCATCAGCTGCATCTAAAAAGACTATTATGAAACTGCAAGTAAAATAATTCATTGTATAATTTGTGGTAACCCATTTTTTTTTCTTAGGCTATTCTTTTTTTCAAAAAAGTTGGTCCTTCTGTCAAAAATACCAGGCTCTCTTGGCACACAATAATACAGTTTTTGATATACAAGTAACACTGAATATTTTCACTTTAACTTCTCCACTTTTAGTGGTATGTCTTAGGTTTCAACTTCAAGTTCTTAAGGTTATTATGTGCCTTACTTTCAGTTTATTTTCCTTTTTTTTTCTTCTGGCTATATTTTCAACTTGAACCCTTCTCTTTTTTTGATTCGATATTTCAATGGAGACTAAGGGTTTTTTCTAGTCTTTTCCCGCTTTTTCAGTAAAATATGTCTTTTTTTTAAAGCCTATATTCATATATTCAATAACCTTAACAAGTTTTTATGCTGATTTCCCTTTTATGATCACATTCATTATATCCTTATTTCTAAGAGGGGGTTGGGTGTCTAATTTTTGCAACCTGTATTTTTTCCCAGCTGATTTTTAGAACATTTTTAAATAAGGTTTGTCCCGCATTTGCTAGTTCTCATTTATTCATAAAAATGTACGTTTTTACGATATCCTGAGTCCCACAGAAGTGTGTGGTTTTAATCGCAGACACATATTCCTTGTCTGTGGTACATTGATAAGCTTGAATATGGGAGAATTACAAGAATGAATTTCTGTCCAGTGTTCATTAATGCGAGTTTTCTTTTGTTGTGTAAAGCTATATTTTATTTTCAAAGAAAAAGTGGATACTGTTTAGTTTGTGTTAGAATTCTACGGATTGGGATTTGGGTGTTTGGGTTGGCACAGGTGAAAACCAATTGTTTAAACTAGGATTCTCCTGTGCCAGTTCGTTTTCTCAGATCCAAAACATCGCTAGAGTTAAAATTATTATCTTGAACTATGAACTGTGGTTTGCTTGTGACGATGAGGTTTATTTTTGGCTTATTTTTAATGGATTGTGTCGTTGGCTTTTACCTCCTGGTGAGTTTTTTTTAGGTTATATTTTATTTTTTTATCGCTTTTCGTTTCCTTTGCTAACCACTCTTTTTGCTTTCTAAGCTTATTCTATGTTTTGCTTAAACCATTATAGCGCCTTTTAAAATTTCTTTTTTTTCTTTTTACCATTTGTAGCTATTAAAAAAAATATTCTCTTAGACTAACTAATTATAATAAGATTACAGCTAGCTTGTACATGTCACGACTTAATGTAAACTCTTGCTGCCTTTCCCATTATAATTATTTTTAAATTTCTCCAAAACAAAACTTTTTTCAAATTTGACTGAAAATGTAACCTCAAAGAGTCAAAGGTCAGTAGATGCATTGCATGTACTTAACAACTAGATGTCATCAGTGATTGAGCTCACTCCAAATTTGTTAGCGTCCAATGACCTCATTTATGTAAACTGCCCTCCTTCGCTTTTTTTTTTTTTTTTAAATTGTCCCCCCATAAATAAATTTTTTCAATGTAAATATAGAAAGAAATACCTTTCAATGTTGATTATAAACATGTATAATTTAATTAGGTTCAATACACCCTTTTAAGAGTAAAGTGGCCTTACTTATTACCCTTTATTTTTTTTCATTTTTTATGCAAAGCCTAATTGGTTTTGAAAAGTCTTGACATTTCACCACTTGCGAAGTATTATCTTGTATCGGAAACAAAATTATTTCAAGAACATCGGATGTCACCAGATCGGAGCTAATAGTTTGACATTTGAATGTGACGTTCATAATTTTAACTGGCGACATATATTTGACAGCACGCTTGCTGTTATCTTTGTACTGATTAAAAAAGAAAATATAGGTATTTCTTTAGTGGCTTTTATACTCGTTTGATTTTTATTTAATATCTTTTTTTTTGTTATTATTGTTTTATTCAAATATTAATCTGCTGGGGGCTGTGCTTGTTCTGCCTTTCTCCGTTTCCTGGTCCAAGTTCTGGACCCCAAATTTTTGCTTTTCTTCTTTATAATATTGGCAAGTTTTTCCGTGGTCTCTATAGTGTGGCTTACAAGGCTCTGAGTCCGAGTGCTGTTTTGTTGCCTCGTCATATATCTTGAATCTTTGTTTCTATTCATGTTTGGCCGTTTTTATAAGTGTTTTAGCGACTTGTGCTGCTAACAAAGGAATTTGTTGCTGCCCCTTTGGTTTTTTTACTGTTTTCCATAATTTTTCTCTCAAAGAAGGTTTTCTTGACGATGGCCCAGGTTTAGCTATATCGGTTTTCTGTAGAAGAATTTTAGATGTCACATTCTGTTAGATTACTTCTGGTAGATGGCACTTGTTCCAAAGACCGTTTTGGTTTTAAGACTGTAGGCCAGTCTAGCGTATGAAAATCAGATAATTCTTTGGCTTCTTCCAATTTTTCTTTCTTTTTTGAATTAATCTCTTGTTTACTGTTTCTTAAAACAGAAAGTTTTGCTTGAGGCTGTTCTCCATCGCTTCCGTCACTAGTATCCGATGAATATCGAACTTTTTTTTTTTTTTCTAGTTTGTTGTTGAAGTTTTGCAGTCAAAGCTGGGCTAAATATTCCTTCCACTTTTCCCAACTTCTATGGTTGTTAAAAAGGCCTTAAGATTCATATCGTCTTCTGATATATATACCTGAGATCGTGTATTTTATTTCTGTTTCTGAATGTATAGGCTCTGTTTTCCAAGGTTTTGAAAAGTGTCTCTTTTTCGTTCTATTATGGGGCACTATTTCATCCTTGTCCTTCTGCTGATGCTCTAGAACATACGTCAAGTTATTTTGTAGAACATTCTTAGTGATGTAGGGTCCTTCCCATTTCGGTTTTAACTTTTTGGTTCCTTCCAGGCTTGTTTTGTACACATAAACAAAATCTCCTAAACAATAAATAGTTTAATTTTTGCTTGTTCTGTCTTATTTGTTTTTTGTCCTGTTTTCGCGTTCTTGAAATTGTCTTAATCTGGATCTATAGGTTTTTTCATTCGCATCACCATCTTTTGCTTATATTGTTATAGGTTGTAATATAGTCTGTCATTTTGTATTTCATTTAAAAAAATTCTAGGATCTCTTATATATTGCAAAAAAATTGCGTTTATTTTAAAGTACGTGAAAAGGCCGTATTTATTGCGAAAACTACAAATGTTAAGAGTTCAGTCCAATTTTCATTTTCCTCTCTTGTATATATTCCCTACATGTATGCGAATTCCCTATGCTTACGTTCAACCTTTCTTTTAGCTGCTACCATGTAATACGAGGTAAACCACCGTCTAACCGTAATATATTCCATAATTCTGTTTAACTTCGTTTCTCTGTGACCATGCGCATTATCACTAAGTGAAACTCTGGTCAGATTCTTAAGTTCAAGCACAAAAGAGTTAAACAAAACCTTTAGAATGGTTTTTGTATTTATGTTTTTAGTTTGAAAGGTGTATAAATATGAATTAAAATAAACTACAATGGTTAGTACACACCTGTTTCCTTTTCTCGAAACTGGTAAACTTCCCCAGATCCCCAAATGTCTATTGACATTATTTCTCCTACCCCTGAAGGGGTGGGGTATTGACCTAATTCAGCCCTAGAGGTCAGTGGTGGCAACTTTTGTTTGGCGCACTCTTGGCAGCTTTGTATAAAAGATTTCACGTTTGAGTACATTTTTCGAAAATAAAAATTTCTCTTCAGTCTCCCCATAGTTTTTGATTTTTTTGTGTGACAGCCAATCGTTGCATGTGCCATCTGTAAAACTTCTCCTTTCAGAGATTTTGGAATTACTGGAAAACTTTTTAAGTGATTTCCTTGTTTTTTTGGGATTGTCGATTGTATATTACTAGAAGATTTTCAATTTCGTCCCGATCAAAATTATCTAAGTCCTTTAAAAAATATTTAAAGGGCTCTAGTAGTTCTGTTCCTTTTGATTAAAAGGATTTCATTTCTAAACAAAAATCCCCATTATTTTGATGTTTCGAAATATTTTCACTAGACAGGGTTACTTCTATCCCTTTCAGTTCTTTCTGGATGGTTGCTATAACATATACTTCCTTTTCTAGATTTTGTGACATATACTCAGGTAAAGTATGCGTACGTCCTATTTAATGCATTGGGGTATACGAATATGCTCACAGAAGTAGTATGCACCGTGTCAGCTGGGTTAGAGTATTTGGCATCGCATGTATCCAAGCTAATGATTTTTGGTCTACTTGTAAACTAAACTTTTTCCCAAGTAAAAATTATCAGAAATATTCTGTAAATACTACAACTGCTAAAAACTCCCTTTCAACTGTCAAGTTTTTTTTCTGCTTCCGTCAGTGACTTACTGGCGTATTGAACTATTGATTCTACTCCTACAAAATTTAAGTTTAATAATAAGATCCCGACAGTTTACCCCAAAGTATTTGTTTGTAAAGAGATGACTTGTCAAAAATTTGGTATTTCTAGTACTGTTGACAAAAATAGGAGCCTTTTTAAGTAACTTTACGCGTTTGGTGCCTCCTCTTGACCTTTAAATGGACCCGATTTCTTCCAGAAGGATTGCCAAAGGTTTCATTATTGTGGCATAATATTAGATGTATTCTCCGAAATAGCTCAATAAACCACAACCGGATCTGCAACTTTTTTTATCTTTGGGAGGTTGAAAATTTTGTATTACTTTACATTTTTCTGGATTTGGTGAAATAGTACCTTCGATTATCAGGTTTCAAAGAATCATTAATTTTGGTACTACTATCTTTCAATTTTCTGCTTTTAATTTTAAGCCTGCTTTTTCAAGCTTTTCCAGTATTTTTCTAGGTCCGCCTAAGTAGTCTTCCATGTTCTCATTAAACAGAAAAACATCTCCAAAATTGGCCATAGTATCTTTTTTCCTACCTGTTTCTTAGTCTTTTAACCACAAATTCGTCACCTGACTGGAAAAATTTGGACGAAATGATAAGCCAAATGACATCCGTTCAAAAATGAAGGTTCACCCATCTTCTAAGATCACTGTAGTTTTGTGATTTGTTTTTTCATCTAACGCGATTTGCCAATATCCTGCTATTAAATCAAAACTATTCCAATATTTTGAACTCCCTAACGAATCTTAAATCGAATCAATTCTTGGTAACTTCATAACGTCTTTAATCATGACGGCGTTTAGTGACCTAAAATCTATACATAGTCTCCAGGTGTTATCTTTTTTCTGACTATTACTAATGGAAAGCACCAATCACTACTGCTTTCTTTAATTATACCCTGATCCTCCATTTCTTTTATTTGGTTATCTAGCCATGGCTTTAAATGATAAAGTGTTTTATATGGTGACTTTTTGATTGGGGGGCCCTCTGTTGATATCTTGTGCGTGACAGAGTGACTTGATCCTTCCTCTGATTTGCGTCAAGCGATATTTGAAATTCCAGAGATTATTCTCTAGCCTATGTTGAACGTTTTCATGTAAATATTATATATCAAATTGTTTGAGAAAATCTGTTTCTACCATTCCATATTCTTCGTCCGGTTGTGGTTTTAGTGAGGATAATTATTCTTGGCTAGAAGGAAAATTTACACTTAATTCTGGACTGTTAAGAGATTTTATTTCTGGATTTGAAATCTTTTATACTGATTCAAGTTCTACCTCGTTAAGTTTTATTTTATCATTACTTATATTTGTTAGTTTCAAGTATGTTATACCATTTTCAATTTTTATAACTAGATTTTCGACAAAAATCATTGGGTATTCTTTTACGGTGTACCCTCTAATCACGGCATTAATTGTTTTAACCTTTCCTTCTTTTTCATTTAATGTAACTAGAACTTGAGCTGTCGTTCCCTTTTCTATTAGGATTTTTCTGTTTATTTTTGGGTTAAAAATTGAACCCTCACTTTTTCTATTTGTCGTTACGCAAATTTACCTATTAACTTCATTTTCCTGGTTTATTGTGATTGTATTGAATATGGTTTCCCATACAATTCCATATTTTCTGATGGTATCTACTCCTAGAACACAAGAAGATTGTATCTGCTTGCATATTATTACTGTCACTGTTATTTCTCTATCCCCTGCACTAAATTTTAGTGGTCATTCTCCCAAAATTGTCTCCTTGTACCCTTTCACTGACTGTATGGTATTTTTGCATCGGCCTACTCGATTTTTGACACTAGGTGGAGACCTATTAAATAAGGCTCCACGAATTGATGATTTAGATGTGCCTGTATCTAGTACACATGGTACATTTTGAAAACACTCTATTTCAAAATAATGTAGAATCTGTAGATTATTATTATTTGCATTTGTATCACAACATTCTAAACTATATAGGAGTCTTTATAAGGAAATAGCTCTGTAAACCCTTACAGGCTGGTTTCTCCATTTATATGCCCAGGTTTTGACTAATAATTTCTTGGAATATCCTAGTTTTATTCAGCATTGTTACTTTGATCCGGGGTATCGTTAAACGTCCGCCCCCGAGGCCTGAATTCAGGAATATTATTAGTCTTTTTCAAGTATTATTTTTTCCCTGTCTTCCTAAATGTTTCTCCCCCTGCGTTTTAAACTGGTGTCTTATCTTGTACGTCAGGCCTTCTTTTCGTATTCTATGTCAGCAATCTACTACAAAATCGTTTGGTTTGCTATACTTATAGAAATTAAATATTTTCCTATACTGACTGATAATTTTCCAACTCTCATGGGGTTTATCTCTAATTTTCTGTATTCTTGACATCCCCCTATTTGCTCTATAATTTTTCTCAGGAAGAGGAGATGGATATCCCTAACACTTGGTATTTCAAGTGATTAAGTATCTAGGCCCATAGGATTGGTCGTCAAACAGAGAGGGTTCAGTTCATTGTGGGAAAGATTGGCTTTCCTCGTGCCTTTTTGGTTCACGATTTGACTCCTTAAAGCTCACCCTTTTCTGTCCACTTTCATATTTTATACGTTCTTGGGCTCCCGTGTTATTTATTGACATCTTATCAGTCGTTGTAATGGCTTCGTAAATTTTTAACTCTGTTTCAACTAGTATGATAGCCTGATCTGAATTTTCAGGTTTCTGCGAAAATATTAGTGTTAATAGTTTTTTTAGTAGCTCTTGGGTAAAGTTGTGTAGTTGTTCTTTATTTATTGCTTTTTCATTTCTTCATTTCTCTAATTGTAAACAAACGGATCTACAAATTTCTTCTGCATATTTCCTGAAACTAGTTGAGGTATCAAATGTGACTACTTCTGCTCCTAGCCCCTCGGAGATGATTGTCTCTATAAATCTTGTTTTAAAAGATTCAATTAGAATACTGATGTTCTTGGGCTCTTTTTCCTTAATTGCCTCAAAATTTTTCAGGGTGCTTCCCCTTAATCAGGTTGCAATACATTGCTCTTTAAACTGATTCTTGAAGGATTCTGTTTGGTCTTCGAAAATTGTTAAATTTTCAATAAAATTACCAATATCTTAATTTCCGTTGTGTTCTAGTGTAGTTATTTCAATTTCAAATATTGTTAATAGTGAATTCATTTTCTCCTCTTGTAAAGCCATTTTATTTCACTCTACTATTTTATTTAGCCTTCTCGACCCAGTTTTTCCACTGACCACCAGTTGTTTTGATGTGTTTATTTTATGGTAATTGGGGGGCGTAGTCGTAGATGCCTTTATTCTCCTTTTTTAGGGGAGATAAATTCTGGCCCTAAGGTAATTAAACTCTGGTAGCGTGCCTTAGGTTCAGACTAAATTAAGGAAGCGTACTGACTGGGGATATTCGAGGGGTTAAAGGTAGATCGTAGAGAGATCGTCCAAAAATATAATACTTTTATTCATTTAACAAATAATATAATCGGATGTATTCTTTCTACAGGCACTGGCTGTCCCAAGTAGACCACAAGTCTCAAAGCAAAAACAAAAATATATAAATAAATGCTTAGACACTTACAATGATAAGACAAAGTTCCAAAGTATTTCTGAAACAACGGACCAGAGGTCAGTCCGGCATAAAGTTAGTATCAAATCTTTCCTTCCGATAAAATGTATCTTTTATACATTTTTATCAACCACACCTTCCCACGTATTCACTAGGAAGTGGTAATTTCTCAATTTTCCGTTAAACAGAACTTAGCAGGATATGTTCCTTATCTTAATAAAAAGTGGTATTTCAAAACTTCATATTTGCGTCATATATATTTTTACTAAATTAATAATTAACTAAATGAGAAAGCTTTACCACAATACTACTTCTATATATTTTTAGGAAGGGTGTCTAATTCATTAAGTTTTTCAAAGTTAAGGCTCTCAGCGTTGCTCAACAGAAGTTTGGGGAATTGAAAACGACCTGTGAAGGTACCGTCGTACCTTCAAGCGGTTGGGTTTGGGATGAACTGGAGGAATAAAGAGAGATGAGGTTATTTATGCAGGGATATGGCATGAGTCCCCGTTGAGTGGGTTCACAAGGGGGCGGGGATGGATGGATGGGTAGGAAAAAGCCAGAAAGGAGGCGGAAGGATGGTTGGGAGGGTAGGTGGGCTTGGAAAAAAGAAGAAAAAGAAGGAAGGGGCATGGAAAGAAGAAGGCGGAGATATCCTTCGGATAGGTACTCGATTGGAAAGGACAGGATGGCTCGAGGGCTTTATTGTATGCGAGCGATGTTCTAAAAAATTATTATTAAAATTAGCCGAATTAAAGTGGCTTCTGGACAGCCCAGTTTTGCGAAACCTACTACGACCCTTAATGGGCAATTTAATATGAACTTTTGAACAGCCAATGGATGTTCCACTTGATTTTTCTACAAATATCAACGTGAGGGTATTTACACAGATTATTTGTACAACGGCTAAAAACATTTACAAATGTGTATAATTTACAAATTTACAATGTGTAGATATTTACAATTACTAGATTTACATCTACTGTCTAAAAAGCTAAAGCACACATTAGGTTGATTACACTTAAAATCACTAAGCTCATTTTTTTGAATATTTGATTGCATTTGGGTGAGAATTTCCGCTTGCTAGTTCGACTTCATTGTCAATTTTTAAAGATGGGTCATTATCACTGGATTTCAAGAATAAATTATCTTCAGTTAAAACAAGGTCAGTAGGATTAGTTTGCGTAACCTTTTTAATCCCTTGAGAAAATTTAGGACGAAGGAAGTTCACTAGCACTTGTTTGATTACATTTGGTGACGTTTTCAGGTTCAAAAAGTCTGCCAGTAGTTTTACGCAATTTTGATAAAGGCTATTTGGAGCAGAAGTATCACCTAAAAGAAGAACTCTGGGCGATGTAGGAGATTTTAATGCATGTATAGCATCAACAATTACTAGCTCAAAACCGACTTTTAACATTTTGATTTAATTGTCCGTGAAAAGATCAATTTTCTGGCGCTAATAAAGATCAGATAAGTTATCATAAAGAAATTCGAGATTAATAATCCGTTTCTTGAGATTGACGATTTCTGGGTCTTTTTTTAGGCAATCTTAACATGCATGGCACATGGGGCTCAAAGACACTAGCCGTTTTTGCATTGCGTGTCAATTCATCTTTACAGGAACAAGAGATATGTGAGGTAATTTGAGGTTGATGGTAGGTGGTTATTTTTGCAGAATCAATCGATCCAGGAGAACTATTGCCGTCATTACTCGAAACACAAGGTACAGTTGGGGGATTTACAATACCAATTGGAATGACCGCATCAAGTTGATTATCGTTGGAAAAAGTTGAGTTTTCTTCATTAGAAATAAGGTGGGATTTGACTGCCTCGATTGGTTGGACCACTTCAGGTTGATTATGGATGATATTAATTTCGTCATTTTCAGCCATTGACGACCGGCATTGTACGCATGACCAATTGGGGTTTTTAAGCCAACCACTTTTTGTGATGTCAGCACAAGCTAGGTGCAACCAAGCATTGTGCTTAGAACACTGGAATGACCCAGTTCCACATTTTCTGTAGCATTCGTTACAAGGATGAGACATTCTAGACTAAGGGACAAAAACGAAACATAGACCTTGAATTGGAAGCTATATCTTCAACTAAAACCTGGTTGCCTAAGCCAGGATTAGCACTGGTACTTGCAAGAGAAAAGTTCACAAGGTTTATCTCGCGTCTTCACTTAAAAATCACACGCGTCATTTATTTAAAAACAAGACGTCTTGATGGGTCAAGACTCAAGATCTAGATGATGATTGAGGGGAGAATGCCCACCCCCTTCCGGCGCCTATGCCTGAATTTCTAAAATGTAATTTTTAAAATACATACCAGGGTTCTTATTAATTCCCATCCTCACAATTTCTCAAAATCGGATTTAAAAAGAAGAAAAGAATGAGGCTGGAAATAAGCCGGAAAAAGCGCAGAAAAAGACAAAACAGGAATCCTAAAAAACAGAGTAGAACAAAAAATGGCTGTACTCATTTGTTGTTTATGAAAACAGAACAGGAAAAGATAATATGAAAAACAGAACACGATGACCAAAAAAGAGCAGTGCTCAAAAAAGGCGGCCCGGCATCCTTATCCCATGCCCCATGGCAATGTCCAAATTAAGAAGTTCGAAAGCCAAAGAAAAGAGAAATTCAAACTGTGACCAAATATCAGGAAAAACTGCAAAATTATAATTTTTTTCAGACAAGGTAACGATTTGTTTTTTTGTTTCTTATAAAGAAATCATAAAAACGAACGTAAATTAAATATAAACCTGTTTTTTAAAAATAAAACAGTGATCAAACTTAAAACGACCCAAAATTTACGTTATTAGAGCGGGGTTATCAAATCCTTGGTCCACTATTATGCTGGGATTTAAATTTACTGATAATCTCGTGAAGAATCGGATGAGGAATTAGAATCAATATTTTAATGTGGAAAAAGTTTCTGTATTGTCCCAGTAAAATTGCACCTATTTGTATATTGACAGAAAAAAGATACTTGGACTTTCCAAATCAGTAAACAATTTTTGAACAAAAAGTTGATTTATTCGCTTTATAACCTGCCAATTCAAGTCTTTTACCAAACACACCGGTCATAGGCTGTCAAAGCTTGCACAGTTGCTTCTTGTATCTCTCTACCATACCCCTTATATAGGCTTGTACCGAGATTGACTTTATTTGCGCAATGTTGATAGTAAATAGGATTTTGAGCACATACCAAATAAGTCTTCAATCTTCTCTGCAATTTTCAGCTTTCCCACAACTATTTCCTCCTAGAATTAGAAAAAAAAATCAAAATCACAACTAGGCTAGCTAAATTAAAAATCAGCAATAATGTATGTGAATTGTATCATCATTTTATTCAATCATTCATCCTCTCGTCTTTGTTAAAAATTATAGGCAGCGGAATAGCGCTGCCTAAATAAAGAGCGAAATGGGCACAACGTGTTATTGTTGTTATTTTCTGTTACCAAGGCGCTTCGTATAGAAGAATTTTTCGTAGAAACTTCGGAAGGAGCTCATTCAATTGGAAATTGAAAGTTCTAGTGCCCTTTTAAGAGTTAAAACTGATGGGAAGGCCACCAGCCCCCTCCCACGCCCATCGATTCCCCAGATACATGCAATCAAAATGTTGAGATAGCCATTTTGTTCAGCAAAATTGAAAGGTCCTGTAACTATGTCTCTGGAAATGCCATCCCCCCGCAGCCCTCGGGCAAGGGCTTAAAGTTATGCAGTTCACCCATTGTATGGCCTATATATAGTATTTGTAATTTAGATTGGTGGGCGTGTTTAGTCATTAGTGTTCACAAAGACGAAGGACGTTCAAGTGAACCTTTCAGAGAATGTTGAAGGGATGGTTGATCTAAATCAAAACACATTATGTACATACATGTTGTCAAAAGGGCGCACCTCAGGACTGAGTGTATTAATTTGAAACTTTCAGGAAATGATGAAGAGTATGAAGAATTGAACAGATAGGCAATATTCGCACGCTAATACTACTATTGCTACTACTACTATCAATACTGCCACTACAACTACTGCTTCTGTAGCGACTACTACCAAGGTTGAGGATATTGAAGTGAAAATTTGAGGAAATATCGAGGGGAAAGTTTGAACTAAAATAAAACATACTATGTGCATACAGATTGTCAAAAGGGCGTATCAGCAATATCTTTAGAAGGGCTTAGCGTATCAATCTGAAACTTCCAGGGCATCATGAGGGGAATATTCAACTGACAAAAATAAAACATGTGCATATTACTACTGCTATCAATACTACTGCTACTACTACTCTTAGTATTACCACCACTACTATGATACTAGCACTATAAATGCTAAGAGTATGAAGATGAAATTTGAGAGAATACTGAGGGAAAATTTGGACTAAATCAAAGCATACTATGCGCAAGCATGTATCTTAGCAATGGATTAGGGTATTAAGTTGGAACTTTAGGGAATGCTTAAAGGGGAAGATCAATTGACCAAAAGGCAATAAATGCATACTACTACTAATACTATCACCACTGCTACTACTAATACTACTCCAACTACTACTTCTATTGCAACTACTATTAGGGCTAAGAGTATGAAGATGAAAATTTCAGGAAGTATTGAGGGGGAAGTTGACCAAATTAAAAGACACTATGAACATACAGGTTATCAAAAGGGCATATTAGTAATATCAAAGCAACAGCTAGTTGCATTAAATTTGAACTCCCACGGCTTGATGAGGGGGATGTTCAACATTACTGTTAATGCTATCATTAGTCGAACAGCTAGTACTACTAGCACTCGAGGGCGAATCTACAGCATTTTTATTGGGGAGGCAAAAGGGGTCCATATCCGGATAGTCAAGGGGCATGGGATATATAATATTTTTTTCCTTATTATTAGGGGCAACTGCCCCCTTTACCCCCCCCCCCCAAACGAAACCCCTTGCTAGCACTCCTACTACTGTGACTACTATTCCAACTTTAGCTAAGGGTATCCAGGTGAAATTTTCAGGGAATATTGAGGGGGGAATTTGAAGTGAAACACAGCACGCCGTCTGGATGCAGGTTGTCAAAAGGGCGTATCAGCACTATCTTAAAGGACGACTTGGTGTGTGAAGTTGAAACCTATAGGGCTTGGTGTGGAGGATGTTGAACTAACCAAAAGGTAATGTTTGCATCTACTACTACTACTTCAACTTCTTCTACTACTAATGCAGCTACTGCTACTATTGCAACTACTATTATAGCTGCTACTAGAGCTCAGGCTACTAATAGTAATTCTACAACTACTACTACTACTACTACTGAGACTACTATTACTAACAATATTACTACTACGGCTACTAAAGTTAAGGGTATTAAGACGGAAGTTTTGGGGAATGTCGAAAGAGCATTGAACTAAATCAAAACACATTATGCGCATTTAGGTTATCAAGGACGCATCAGCAATGCCTCAGAAAATGTTTATGGTATTAAGTTGAAACTTTCAGCGTGTGTTAAGGGGCATCTTGAAAAAAACAAAAACAAAGATGCTACATGAATACTGCTACTACAACCATTGCTACTACTGAAGCTAAGAGTATTAAGCTGTAGTTACAACATTGGGAAGTTTTGCATAGCTTTAAGGGGGAGGAAAGGGGAGGAATATTTCTGTAATTCCATGATGTTTCGAAGTTTCTCGGATTCTCCTATACTCTTCATAGTTTTTTAGTTCGTTTGTTCGTGTTCTTTTCAGGAACAATAATCAGTTATCTTTTTTTTTTTTTTCTAAATCGAGACTTTGGTTTCAGTGGAAACAACTGGAAGTTCCTTAGAATACGTTTTAATTACGCTCTTGCATACTGAAAGAGTGACGGAACGAAAATGGTAGACAAAAGGATCAGAATCCCAATCAACCCAACAGCCCGTATTCGTATGTATATCAAATCTAAACCATTGATAGAAATGTTTAATTCGAGTTCAGGTTTCAAACGTTAGTAGGCTATGTCATTAGGTTAAATTTGTTACAGTTAAAATATGAAAAAAATGTGTTTATACTATGCTACTACTCTTATCTCTGCTGCTGTAGCGTCTAAAGGCGCAATATCAATAAAAAGCAAGAATGGTCCCTAAATGATCCTTAAATTCCAGTTTCAGCATACTAGGCAGAGTAAAAGATCACACGCAGAGCCCCAGTTTTCTGTAAAAAAAAAAAAAAAAAAAAAAAAAAAAAAAAAAAAAAAAAAAAAAAGAGAAAGCTTTACGCCTGGACTTGAATAGACTCGAAAATGTGCAGTAATAAACGAATTTTGCTTTCATTAAAGATGGCACACTAAATGATGCTACGTGAAAGATCTATGGATTTAAACTGACGCTTCATGCAAAAAAGGGCAGTTGGTGTTAGTAATAGTATTCTCACAAACCTGGTTCGTAAGAAAATGACGTACTGTCATTTTAAGATAGATTACACAAGCTTGAGGTTAAAAAAATAAAACAGTCTACGGCCCTGCTGAGAATTTGGGCGCTGCAATATTATGAAGTATCTAAGTACCAAGTAAATAGTTCCACAAGGAGAATGCAGGTATTTGTGTACCACCAAGGTCCAATGAAGCCTAACCGAACAAGAATGGCTTGAGAGAGTGAGTATTCTTTGCCAAGCAATGAGTCTATTCCCAGCGAGATTCTTAGGTTGCAAAGAATTCTCTACTCAGGCCAGATGCGAAGAACAGAATAGAAAAACAAACTAGGAGATTTTCAGAGTCCAAATATTCAAAAGAATGACAAACCTTGGGGCATTTAGCCAATTTTACTTCCTTAGTAAACACCTGAAATTTATAGCTTCAAAGATACAAGCAAAGAAAATGACATCAGTGAATTTTACCGGCTTTCAAAGCAACTAACGCATTGGAGAAATGCCAATACATTTTGCAGCTTTAATGACTATCCAAATAATTATACATCACTGAAATCGATTAAACAGTGAAATCGAAAAAAGGGTAATAGCAAATCACCAGAAATGTTTTGCTGATTGCTGATTGACATTTGACTGTGCAGTTTGTTGACTTGCTAAATGTTAACGAATATTTCAAGAAGTCTTAGCAACCGAAATAGCCATGATTCAGTAAAGAGTCAGGTGTCTTATATGTATTTTTTTTTTGGGGGGGGGGTAGAAGGTGGAGACACGACCATCTAGAATAAACGGTCCTAGAAATTTGAAAGACGACACAATCAATCGTAAATTAATAGTTCTGGTGCCATTCTCATGGGCCAAAACCAACAAGAGGATAACCTAGCACCCTTTTTGCCTGGACACTCAAAGAGGCCAAAATGGCATCGGATCGAAATCTAAAAATAGTAATTTTAATCAGAATGGTTGAACAGTCCAAAAGTTATACCTCCTAGGAAAACTTGATTCCAGCAGCCACATGGGCACATAAATTCTGAAATGCCTCACTTAAAACTATTGCTTCACTCTGTAGTTAAATTTCAGAGGTACCACACTAACGTTGTAATAGTAAAGTGGTATGTAGCCTATATGTACCTCCCATTTATTATTCTTCCTCCTCCAACAAAGCACGCATTGATAGTTTGAATAAAATTTGCCCAAGTAGTCATTAGAATTTACTATCTCAGAGAGGGGTCCTCACCTGCATACGTCCCTGCCTCTAAGAACTTGATACGGAAGGCGTGGTCATAAAAAGCTCATTCAATCGGGAATTAATAGTTCTATTGCCCATTTTAAAGCGAAAAGAGATTTAGGGCAACAAGGCCCCTCCCCCCCCCCCTCCAGGTTCCCCCGCAACCCCTTATACTATCAAAACAAAATTTCAAGACAACTGTTTTGTCGTCCTAGCCGAGTGGATTGGTGCGCTGGATTAAGGATCCTTTGTCCGAGAGGACGAGGGTTCGAATCCTAGTGAACCCAATTATTTGATCTGAGACGGGCTTGACTGTGTAAGCTCAGCCAGAGTCAAATCAGCTCTAATTGGGTACCTGGAGAAATCTGGGGAAGGTAAACAGGAAGGGTGTACAAAAGAACGGGATGGTTGGCCCCTAACCCCCAATTGCACTTCCTGGCTGAAGGGCCAAGAAACGGAGATCAGCACCGCCGGTAGGGACTGTAAAGTCCAATGATAATTCTTTAACTTTTTTACCATCTGCAATATATCAGGAACGGCTGATGCATTTTTCGCAAATGCGCACCACGCTACGAATAACATGTAAATGCAATGCTACTAAATAGCACATGTGCAATATTTCGGGAACAGTATGGAGAATGAGTAGAAACCGCACGTAGTTGAGGGGAGGGAGTTAAAAATGATTTATAGCCGACCCGTCATACTTTTTTGAACTATAGGGCGTTATGGGGACGCAAAAGACTATTCAAGATTAAGTAGCGAAATAAATCAAGACACCAGAAACTTCAATTGGGAAGGGGGCCGAAGGGGGGGGGGGGTCAATTGCCCCACTAGATTTGGTAAAAACCTGTTTTTGCATTTTAATTGTAAAATCGAAAAAATGTCCCCCTTAGATTCTGAAAACAAATTCCCACCCCCTACATTTTGGTAATTGACACCCCTGAAAAACACTATGTTATACCAGGCAATAGAATAGCGTATATTCGCGTATATATCCTGGGAACGGGTTAGAGGATTAAGATCAAAGTTTGAGGGGCGTTCTAGGGGGGGAGGGTAAGTCTATGCCTAAAATCCATCTAAAAGTTTTGGCACTATAAGCCCCAGTGGGCATAGACACTACTTATGGTGAGATAGCGATGTAAACCGAACAGCGCTTGGCCTATGTGTATTTGGACTATCAAATAGTGTAGCCATAATACCTCAAGAACAACCTGTTTGTACGGAGGGGCCATAGAAATGGTAGTTCCTACTCTACTCTAAGGTTCAACCAGTGTACGTTTTTCGAATCAGCTCAAACAGGTTCCCAATAGAGTTTAACTAGGACCCGAAACCCTGTCTAGTTGAAATAAAAGTTTTGCTGATTTAAACTGCTTCTTAGTTAAAAGTGACCAATTCAAATATTTTCAAGAAAACCGTGATTTTCCACCCTCTTAGATATTAACAAATAAAATTATATCAAAAGGCTAATTTTGAAGTAACAAATAAACCCTCAAATTTGGTCGCTAGCATCGCTACCATCAAGTTTTTTTAGAGGTTTAACTAGGACCCAAACTATGTCTACCTGAAACCAAAGTTTGACTGATTCAAACTTAGTTAAAGCGACCAATTCATTTTTTTTTTTTTTTTTTTTTTTTTTTTTTTTTTTTTTTTTTAATTACTAAAAACTGTAATTTTTCATCAACTCAGAAATTGATTAAGAAAATTAAATCAATGGCTAATTTCAAAGTAACATTAAAACCCTCAAATTGGGTCCCTAGCATCGGTGCTGGTTTTTAAACGATGATGCAATTTTAAACGATTAAACAATTGGTTTTAAACGATTAAACAATTTGAGTCAGGCTACATCAACAGATTACTGTCACCGGTTCATTCTTACAGGTATTTAGGAAGAAAATAGATAAACCCACGGATTCTGTATGATTCTTGGCCAAAGTAAATACTTCTGCTCTTTAAAAAATTTTCGCCGAAAAGTGTAGGCTACATTTTCAGTCCAAATTTGGACAGAAAATTTTGAAAAGTCCAAAATTGGAGGCGAGAGGATGGCAGGCTGAACTTGCAATCCTATATCCTTTAGGACGAGGGTTCAAGTCTTGGTTTAGTAAATTCGGTACTCCTATGTTAAACGTACTCTTTTATATATGTTAAACTGGGGACGCGACAGTTACCGGGAAAGATGCGGGAGAGATACCCGATCATAAAACAGTTGTTAGAGTGGAATTGAGTGAAACGGGTGATCTAAAATGAATGATAAAATTATAATTTGGGATTTGCCAAAGACAGAAATAGAGGCAGTTGAATTTTTACAGGATAAGGGGTTATTGCCGAAGACAAGAGTGTGAAAATGGACACACCATTACATATATGGTATGATTTGCCCCCCCCCCACAATGTGCAAATATATAGCCCAAATTTGTTTCTAAACTATTATATAATGTGCAAATATATGGCCCAAATTTGTTTCTAAACTATTATATATTCATCCTTTTTTATTTTATTTCATTAGCATTAACCAAACTAGCAGTACTCCAACCTCCCGACCTCCTAGGTGGGAATCAGGGCCTGATAAGCACGAGTGCTTTCAAGCTATGGTTGGGGCCTCGGAGCAAAGGATTCACGCCCCCGTCCCTAGCGAGCCGGGAGGACAGCCCTAAGTTGCACCTCACAGCGGTGGAGTGGTGTAGCATTCTATTAATAGCCTTGCCCAACAAATAGAATAGCTAGCGCGACGGGGTGCCAAGGGTCTGGGGAGCCTTTGGTCAAGTAAATTCACATGAAACACCAATGGATATTGAAGATCAAATGCAGTGATATACTACTACTACGGCGTTCGCGGTAGCCGACGCAGACCAGGTCAGGGTGGTGCCTGGCCCGACAAGTATGCAAGCCGCCCGATCAAGAAAACATCTGAATATTGGCACATGGAATGTTCGCAGCTGCAAGCTGGAATCCACGCAACTGCTCCTTGCAAGGGAGCTGCAGAAGTATAAAATCAACGTTTGTTGTCTGTCAGAAACGAGACTTAATGATGTTCTGACCAAAAAGTTGACCGTTTCCGAATCTGACTCATTCCAGTTCTACAACTCGGGTCCCAATGATGGTTACGATCAACAAGGAGTTGGGTTTCTAATAGACGGTCCTACTGCATCATGTGTCACCTCTTGGGATCCATTGTCACCAAGGATCACCATGATCAGACTGAGAGGCCACATTAGCCACATAACCATAATCGCCGTGTACGCTCCGATAAGGGACAGTAGTGACGCGGTCAAAGATGCCTTTTATTATGACCTACAAAGAATCATCGACAAGACACTAAGGCGTGACATGCTCTTTGTAGCTGGAGACTGGAACGCCCGGTTTGGCAGAGTAGACCCCGACACAGCAGCAGTTATTGGCCGCCACACCGTTGGTGACAGATGCATCAATGGAAAAAGGCTCTTACAGCTAGCCAGATACAACAACCTATGCGTCACAAAAACTCTCTTTGAGCACAAGAGACTCCACCTCGTTACATGGCGTTCGAACGACGGCGTAAAAACAGCCCAGATCGACCACATCTTAGTCAGCAGAAGATGGAGGAGCTCCTGCACAGATGCCCAGGTATACAAAGGAGCAGACAAAGGATCTTTAAATGGATCCGACCACTATCTCCTCACTTGCAAAGTCCGTCACTGCCTTAGTAGGCAGAAGCGACAGAAAGCAGGGAAGCGCTTCGATGTTTCGAAACTAAGATGCCCGGAAATCAAAGCTGACTTCGAGTTAAAGCTAAGCAACCGGTTCGAAGCCTTGAATCGTCTCTCACTCGTCGATGAAGAATGGGCGCGGATAGAAATTGCGACACAGGACGTAGCTGAGGAGGTGCTTGGCCACACAAAACGAAAACAGCGAGCCTGGATCTCTTACCACACCATAGAACTAGTTGCGAAGAAGCAACCCCTCGTGGGAGGTGCAAAAGAACCCTTAAAAGTAGACCGCAAAGCAGTTAAACAGTCACTGAAACGGGACAGAGAACAGTACTGGTCAGATCTGGCGAATGAGTTGGAACAAGCGTGCAGGAGCCACAACAGCAGGAAAATGTTCAAACTCCTGAAAGAAGCGACAGGAAAAGTTCCTGTAACGGTTAACACACTGAAAGATAAGTCCGGAGAACTCATCCGAACTGAAGAAGGACGCATGGAACGCTGGCGAGAGCATTTTTCTGAGCTACTGAACCCTGTCAAACCCCTGTGCGATCTACCTGCCTTCTCGAGTGCTGCTAGAGAGCCCTACGCAATAAACCTCGATCCGCCAAGTATTGCGGACGTACAAAAAGCACTGAAGTGCATGAACAGCAATAAAACTCCTGGAGAGGATGGGATCCCTTCTGAAATGTTCAAGTCCTCACCAACTCTACTATGCCGCCTAACCGACCTGTTTGTCCAGGTGTGGACGACGAAGACCTTCCCAAAAGACTGGAAAGTATCAGTCCTCGTTCCGCTATACAAAAACAGGAGATAAGGCCATTTGCGGAAACTATAAAGGTATCTCCCTGATCGACCATGCCATGAAGATCTTCTGCGTCATTCTTTTTAATCGATTCAAAGACGCACGTGACAAGTTAACCCGTCCTGAACAAGCAGGCTTCAGACCAGGCAGAGGCTGTCCAGAACAGATATTGACGATTCGCCTCATCCTTCAGCAGTACAGCAGGTTTCATCTACCCCTTCTCATCGCCTCTATTAACTTTGCAGCTGCCTCCGACTCTCTCATCAGAGAGGAGCTATGGAGAATTATGGCTGAAGACGGTGCGCCACAGGAGCTCATTGAGATACTCCGAAGTGCGTATAAGGACACTGAGACTTGCGTCCGTGTTTCCGGCAATGACACCCCTAAGTTTCCAGTGGAGTTTGGGGTAAAGCAAGTTTTGAAGTTTGGGGTAATTCCATGATTTTTCATGGAAAATGTGTAAAGCGAATACCAGCGATCCACATAATTCCTGTTTCAAATCGTTTCTGAATCAGGCGAAGGGTTTGTAAGGATCTACCGTCGAAAGTTATGAATATTAGATTTTTGTTACAAATGCTAGTTGTTTTTGTTACCAAGCACTTACGAGAATTACTGAATTTTCTAAAGGATAATTATGGAGCATAATCTCTGACTTGAAAGAAACATAAAGTACTCACTCAAACTTGTCGAATCGCTTTCAGAAGGAGATAAAATTCCATCTGCAACACAAAAAAAGAGACAAGGCGTTAAAAACATGCATTGTACATAGCCAAGAAGCACAGTAAATACGGGAAACATAACAACCAAATGCAGTTACGAGCGTGAACACATGCATTAAACAATAATCAAGCC
Source organism: Artemia sp. Qi Xiang Cuo (assembly GCF_049724085.1). Classification (NCBI taxonomy): domain Eukaryota; kingdom Metazoa; phylum Arthropoda; class Branchiopoda; order Anostraca; family Artemiidae; genus Artemia; species Artemia sp. Qi Xiang Cuo. The sequence goes on from NC_142801.1 coordinate 39,455,863, forward strand.
TTGATTGATGGATATAATTACATCTATGGAATAACATATCATTACTATGAATTATAATGAACTATCATTCATTTGGATTATAATGAAAAAAATTCCCAAACTTTAATTCATTTAGCCAAATAAATTCATTATTTTTGGGTCTATAGATCATAGTCCCCCTTTATTTATTAATTTTGGCTCTACAGCATATACACACAAACAAAGGTGCACTTCCAAACACAGCCATATTTATAAACATAATGAGAATAATAAAAAATGAAATAAAAAATATGCCGTCAGTTGGTTTCAACTGCCACTGGGGTCAGCGAGACTGTCGGAAATCATGAGTTTATCATGACGGTACATTTTTAATAATATTTGATCATTACTGATGTGAAGGTAGAAAATGCAAGGACAGCGATGTTGGCCCAACTTTATACCTGCACACTGGGAATAAAGGTCAAAGCCCTCGTTAAAAAAAAATACAACCTAAAAAATAAAATTTGGGTGCCTCGACCCTGACTAGTGTGTATCTAAGGTATTAAAAAAAGTTTTGGCCCTATTAATGGTAGTCGAAGGTTCAGCACCGAGTAAAAATATGGTAGCCAGATAAACTTTTTGAACGCATAAGTCAACAAGCGTAAAACCCTTATACTCATTCTTTTTAAACCTATGAACTAATTTTTTTGTTATGAACTATATCCCCTTAATGCATTCCCTACTTATAAAATTTAACACGGGGAGGGAGGAATCTCGGACAGGGAGAAAAGTGCTCACATAAGTACAAAAAGAGGAGAATTCACATACTATACGGCCTTTTTAGATTTAAATACCGATTAAAATTCTAAAACAAAATACATAAATTATACGCAGATTAATCGCAACTTCTTTTTTCGTGTCTCGAAGTCTGTATTTTCCTTTTTATTTAATTTTTTTTACGGGTGTCCCTGAAGTGTATGAGAAACTTACAAAATTGAAAACTGGTGATTGTGTCAAAAGCAAAAATCACTAAAGACATATAGCATTTGGCAACTCCGTTTGTTCAAAAATTGCTCCATAATTGTCTTTTTAGGTACTTTAAAATACCGGTGAGGATAAAGAAAGCAGAATCTGTCCTCAGTGGACCTGCTAGCTTAAACTCAACTAGCAAACTTTACCTGTCAAGATCTTAGAGCCTACTTTGTGCAGACTGGATTTTCACTGAAAATAAGTCTTGAAAATAAAAGATACAGATAAGTTATCCCTTACAAAAAATCAGCTTCAACCCTATTGCATAGTTGGATATCAATATCAAATATCCAATTTTCATTGAATTTTTCTATCTTTTAATAAAGTAGCCAGCCACTAAACAGTAAGTAGCGCTAATTGTTTAACCCCTATCTTCCCATGTTAAATCACGAAAGATCTCACTTCTATAACTTTTTCACTTTTTTTTAGTATCCTTGAGTCCACACAACCGCGTTTCTTCTTCTGAGGAAAAACGGTTCACAAACAATGATGCATAAGAACGGCACAATCGTTCACATCAAATCAGCCGTTGTGACCAAATTCCTGAGCTAATGTGCATCTTTAGCCTACGCTATAACTTTTTTAAAGTTCAAATTCATTTATACAGCAAAAACTTTGAACAAAAAAGAATAAATTCACCATTATATTCCACCCGCAAGGCTCTGTCCAGGAATTCAGGGAAGGGGGAAAGGGTTTTTAACCCTTGCTTTAAAGATATATCACGAACTTTACTACATGCACAGATAACCTATCATATAAATCAGGATATAAGTGAACCAGGGGATAAAAAATATATATTGGTCCGGTTCAGACCCCTAAGAAAATTCCAAAATCCCCCCCCCCCCTACCCCATTTGAAGACTCCTCTGCTAAACTCTTCCCCGAAACTTGGATCTATTTATCCAAAAAACACAAAATCATATAAGAATGATATTTTATTTCATTTAAGCATCCTATGGTTTATTTTTACATCCCATGTTTACTTAAAAAAAGCTCTGTATCTCCCAGGGTATTACTATAGCTAGCTTTCACCTCCAATTAAGGTTAAGCAGCAATTTGTTCAGTTTCATCGGGCGATCTCTCAGCAAATCCTAAAACAAATGAGCGAACAGATAATGGCTACTATTTAATAGAGGGCTTGCTGGGTTGCAGCTAGAACAAAGAACTATATAAAAGCTGAAAAAGTACAAAAAAAATAGAGAAAGACAAGTCACAACATGATGTCTTTTCACCATTGATGCAGCCTTAAATTTGTCTCAAGGTCTGGAGAGGGGAGGGGCAGTCAAAAAATGCCTACCCCCACATAAGTAGAACGTTCTGCGCAAGTATGAAATTTTTGAGTATATGAAATGGGGTATCCAATCTTAAAGATTATTCCGATTTAATCGTTCGATTTATCCACGGAATTAAAAAGGGTTTTACGTATTAACAGACTTTGGGTTTGATGGGGTGAATTATTTAAAGGTCAAGTACTAGAGGGCAAGATTGGTTTCCTGGCAAGCGGGTATTAGTGTAAAAGCTTTTCTTTTATATATAAATTTATAATTTAGGATTGCCTTAAATCCTTCAAACTAGGCGAAATTTCGATTAAAAAATATTTTATGAAATAAAAATTATATGTTTACATAACTAACCGAGGTTCTGTGGCAATAAAATAATAATAATAATGAAAGACATGAAAGAATGTTATAGGTAATGTTAGATGGTCTTTATAGAGATTAAACTTTGTGGCAGCCAAACTTTACGGTAAAATTTTAAAGCAAAATCTAGTAAAAGAAAACAAAAGGTGACAATGGCTCAAAACCAATATTATCCCTAGAATCTTTGCAATTAGAAATTGTAAGTACGTAAACGTAATTCATTTGATGGACCCTATGATCCTATCTATGGATAGGATGGATACATAAAAGTTATATAAAAAAACTAGGTTATAAAATTCGCCCGAGATATATTTACAGTTGAAAAAAAAGAAGTTGCAAGCCCAATAGAATTGCTACATTTATACATTCCCTCATTTAAAACCATTTCAACCCAGAATGTGTGGGATTGTCTCTGAAATGGAGTTTTTGCAATAACCTGGCTATATATAAGATCATTTGATATTAAATATACTACATTGATTTAATATACCTACAAAATAAACAAATGCTTAAGACAAAGAGAGGTTAGAAGAATACGATTTACAACCAACTACGAAAAACATTACAACAAATCTAGAGAAGGAAAATAAACTTACGATCCGGATCATCGGAGCCATCGTCCGACTGATCGTCACGACTTTTGAGAAAAGGAAATCGTCTGCTGAAAGCAAAATTCTTCTTCTTCCTCTCTAAGGTTGACTGCTATAAAATAACACAAAATTATCCTTTGTTTTTTCAACAAACAAGAAATTATTTTGCAAATTTATAGCAAGAGATACTACAAATCAACCATCTATGCTCAGGTATTAGTAGAGAGCTATCTTATACTCGTGACATGACCACGTGGTCATGTCAGCATTTTGAATGCTGACGGGGCACCAAATATGGGCCTAGAGTCATTAGGGAGAAAGATTACGTAATGGGGTCAATGACCTAAATTTCACAACAACAACAACGACCTTGACATTCTCTGAGAGCGTGCACTTACAACAACATCGACCGTGGAACACCTGTGCTGTCGACCTCAATTCACCTATCGTGAATCAATAATTCCCCTTAGAAACAACAAATTCATTTCCCCTTTCTTGACAGATCATCTGTCATCTGTCATCAATGACATCATCTGTCAGACTTTAAAAATTTTCGCATAGAAACATTTCTCCAGGAATAGATCCAAGTCATTAATGTCTTTTCCTCTGAATCAGTTATACTTGTCTAACTCCAAAGGATATTAACAAACAAATGCCATGAAAACAATTAGGTAAGACACATCTTATCAATGAATTATGTTCGCTCACGAGAATGTTTTCTATTAATTGCAAATTAGTTAGCAGAGAGATGCCATTAACACAGAAACACGCTGAATTTGCGTTTAGGGATTATTTGGGCGAAACCGTTTTAGACAGGTTATGGAACTATTTCGGCGAAACAGATAGAGACATTTTAAAAGAAGATTTTTGAAGAGATTTTAGAAGAGAATTTGAGTGTGGTCGTTATAATACACAAGTTTCAGTTGAACAGTGTTGTGAGGTCCTCTAACCCAACCCCAAAGGGTTCCAATCCTCCTACCCCAACCCCGAAGGAAGCCCCCGGTCCTCAAAGGCCCCCCAAGCTCCCAAAGGCCCTCCACCGGTCCCCAAATGTCCCCCAGGCCCCCAACTGCTCCCCCGGACACTCAAAGGTCCCCCAAGCTCCCAAAGGGCCACCGGCGCCCCCAAAGGCCCACCCCAGACCCTCAACGTCCATCCCCGGACCCCCCAAAGGCCCATCGATTTCCCAAAAGACCAACAGGGTCCCAAAGGCCCTCCACCAGCCCCCAACTGCCCCAAAGGCCCTCCCCGGACCCCCAAAGGCCCTCCCCTGGCCCCCAAAGGTCCACCGGGCTCCCAAAGGACCAATCGGTCCTCAAGTGCCCCCCAGACCCCCCAAGGCCCCCCCCCCCCCCCCACTGCCAACCCCCGACCCCAAACCCCAACCACCCGTCCTCCCCCCCCCCCACAGATCGCCCCCAGGATCATCGACCCTCAACGGACCCCACCACCCACAAAGGCTCACCCCCAGTCCCCGGCGGTCGGTGCGGGGGGTTGTTTGAAACCGATAATTTGGGAGGTGTAGTTTGCTCCTTCAGGCTTTTCTGAGCTAAGGTTTCCTAGTATTTCCTAGGTGAATGTTGTCTGAAACCAATAGTTGGGGGTGAGTAGTTTGCTATTTCAGGCTTTTATGAGCTAGGTTTCTTAGCCTTTCGTTGGTGTGTGTTGAGTGAAACTTATGAGTTGGGATATGTAGTTTGCTATTTCTGACTTTTCTGAGTTGGATTTCTCAGTCTTTCATAGCTGTGTGGTGTCTGAAACATATGATTTGGGATGTGTAGTTTGCTATTTTCGACTTTTCTGAGCTGGATTTCTTAGCCTTTCATAGGTATGCGTTGTCAGAAAATTATGATTTGGGATGTATAGTTTGCTATTTCAGGCTTTTCTGAGCTAAGGTTTTCTAGTATTTCGTAGGTGAATGTTGACTGAAACCAATAGTTTGGGATGAATAGTTTGCTATTTTTGACTTTTCTGAGCTAGGTTTCTTAGTCTTTCGGTGATGTGTGTTGACTGAAACCGATGATTTGGGATATGTAGTTTGCTATTTTTGACTTTTCTGAGATGGATTTCTTAGTCTTTCATAGGTGTGTGTTGTCTGAAACCTATGATTTGGGGTGTGTTGATTGCTACTTTTGACTTTTCTGATCTTGATTTCTTAGACATTATTAGGTGTTAGATTTCTGAAAGCTCTAGTTTGGGATGACTTCTTTTCTATTTTTGACTGTTATGAGCTATTTTTATTAGAAGTTCATAGGTGAGTGTTGTATGAAAAATATGATTTATGATATTTAATTTGCTATTTACGACTTTTAATAACAGGATTTATTAGTCTTTCTTAGTTGTGTGGTGTCTGAAACATATTATTTGGGATGTGTGGGTTGCTATTTTTTTTACTTTTCTGAGC
>NC_142801.1:40063657-40083657 GCF_049724085.1 Artemia sp. Qi Xiang Cuo
CAATCACTGGCAGTGGTAATTGGGCGCTTACTACTATTATTACAGCAAGTCCGATTTCTAACAACTATTTGTACTAAGCGTCAAACTTTGGATTATATTTATGAAGGTTTTTGAGTTGTTTTATTTTTCATTTGGATCAGTCATCAATTTAGAGGGATTTTAGTTTTTTCCAAACCACCATAGTTTTCTTTTCCTTATAAAATTTTATTTTTAAGGTGAACGGAAAAAATACTTACCATTCCTGAACCACTGTCAGATGGCAATTTTTTCTCATCAGGCAGTCTTTGTTTCAAAGCTTATTTTTTTAATTTTGGTTACTATGGGCTGTGGTTCGCCTTTTACTAGGTTGCAGCTAGAACCATGGGGGCCCATAAGGAGGGATAGGGGGCATCTCCCCCCCCCCCATGAGGCTGCCTTATTTTTATATTTTTGTTCTGAGATTTCTATTATATAGCATTAAAAGTACCAATTAGACGAGGTTTGCCCCCCCCCTGGAATTCAGCTTATGGGTGCCCATGGCTAGAACTGCGACTATAACATCAATAACATCGTATCTTATAGAAAAAAAGTAATAAAAAAATTAGACTATCAGTCAGATGTATAGACCTATTACTATAAGATACAAGTTACTTAGGTCAGATTACAGAATGATTCAAATGAAATGATATTAAAAAAAACTTTAATTTTGAACCTTTAAAATTATTATATAAAATGCAAAAATATTTATAGTGTTTCAGAAACAGTTCTATTTCTTGAATGGAAACTACAAAAATACCTCATAATTTCAAAATAAATTTGATTTTGATCTAGGTTTAAAGGATGTGTTAGGTTACACCGTTGCCTCCCCTGAGGTTTGTTGAACTTTTCAATGGAAGCCAAGTTAAAAAAAAGCAATATTTTATTTCAATAAAAAAAAGGGTAACGTGACGAAACAGGACAATCCTTTCGTTTGGATGTTCCTCGACAACATTTCCGAATACAATAAAAATAAGCATTTGAAAAATAAAAATAAATTCACTCCAAGTAGAGAAAACCTACTCAAAGGTATTTGATTGTTACAGCAAATCCGATTTCTTACACCGATTTCTACTAAGCTTCAAACTTTAGGTTTTGTTTTTTAAGGTTTTTGAATTGTTGTTATCTCTTGTTAAAATATATACAAATATTTGTGCAATTACCAGTTTTTTCTCTTTACGCAACCTAAAGTCTTTCAATGCTGTAACTATAACATCAATAACACCATATCTTATAGAAAAAAAGTAATACAAAAATAAGACAATCAGTCAGATGTATAGACATATTACTATAAGATACAAGTTACTTTGGTCATATTACAGAATGATTCAAATGAAATGATATTAAAAAAAAACTTTAATTTTAAACCTTTAAAATTATTATATAAAATGCAAAAATATTTATAGTGTTTCAGAAACAGTTCTACTTCTTGAATGGAAACTACAAAAATACCTCATAAATTCAAAATAAATTTCATTTTGATCTAGGTTTAAAGGATGTGTTAGGTTACACCGTTGCCTCCCCTGAGGTTTGTTGAACTTTTCAATAGAAGCCATGTTCAAAAAAGCAATATTTTATTTCAATAAAAAAAAAGGGTAACGTGACGAAACAGGACAATCCTTTCGTTTGGATGTTCCTCGACAACATTTCCGAATACAATAAAAATAAGCATTTGAAAAATAAAAATAAATTCACTCCAAGTAGAGAAAACCTACTCAAAGGTATTTGATTATTATAGCAAGTCCGATTTCTTACACCGATTTGTACTAAGCTTCAAACTTTTGGTTTTGTTTTTTAAGGTTTTTGAATTGTTGTTATCTCTTGTTAAAATATATACAAATATTTGTGCAATTACCAGTTTTTTCTCTTTACGCAATTTAATGTCTTTCGATACTGCAACTATAACATCAATAACACCGTATCTTATAGAAAAAAAAGTAATACAAAAAAATTAGACTATCAGTCAGATGTACAGACCTGTTACTAAAAGATACAAGTTACTTAGGTCAGATTACAGAATGATTCAAATGAAATGATATTAAATAAAACTTTAGTTTAGAACCTTTAAAATTATTATATAAAGCGCAAAAATATTCATAGTGTTTGAGAAACATTTCTATTTCTTGAATGGAAACTAGAAAAATACCTAATAATTTCAAAATCAATTTGATTTTAATCTAGGTTTAAAGGATGTGTTAGCTTATATCGTTGCCTCCCCTGAGGTTTGTTGAACCTTTAAATGGAAGCCAAGTTCAAAAAACATTTTTTTTATTTCAATAAAAGAAAAAAACAGAGGAAAGTTACAAAACAGGACAATCCTTTCGTTTTGGTGTTCCTCGACAACATTTCCGAACACAATAAAAATGAGCATTTGAAAAATAAAAATAAATTCACTGCAAGTGGAAAAAACCTAAAAGTCAGATCTGAAAATTTTTTACAATATTCTGAATCTTCAGAAAGTAAAGAAGTATCAGATCAGTCGTCTAGAGACAGCAGAGAAGAATCAGAAGATTCTGAGCATTCAGAAATTGATTCAGAAATCGATGCAGAAAGTGATGACACGGCAAAGTTATCTATAAGAGGTGATTCCGTATCAGAGGATTCAGATGCCACTGCAAGCAGTGAATCATCTCATGCCTCGAGTGAATCATCTCTTGGATCGACAGAAAGCTCTTCAGCGTCTTCTGAAGAGCTACCTTCTAAAGAACAGGAGAATGAACAGGAAACAACAGGACAGGAACAGGCTCCTGTTTCTGTTAAAGAACAGGAACAGGAAAATGGTGTAGCTTTATCAAAAACTGTAAAATTTGCTTTACCAAGTAATTCAGCTAGTTATTCTCATACCTCGAGTGAATCATCTCTTGGATCGACAGAAAGCTCTTCAGCGTCTTCTGAAGAGCTACCAAGTAATTCAGCTAGTTATTCTCCAAAACAAATGACAGAAATTGACGATCAATCAAGAGAAACTTCAGTCGTGTGTGCGTCTTTGCAATCGTGTGAAAAACCACTTGTAGAAAGTTTGGAAACTAAAAGAGATCCGGAGTCATTATCTCGTGGAATCGACGGAGAAAAACTTAGAGGTAAAAAGTTTGCAAAAATTAAGTCATATTTCCAAAACATCAAGTCATTTTTCTCTAAGAAAAAAAATAAGAAAAAAGAAGAAACAGCAAAAAAAAAAGTAAAAAAACGAACTATGAAACAAATGATGGAAGATCACCAAAAACAGAATAAACTGAAAATGCTATAGTCACTCGAACTTAATCCTCCATTTCCAGAGGAGAGTCCTCCAGCATCAGTACTGTAGAAACTGTTTACAACGGATGTATTGCATATAATGTAATCGGATTAATGACGCCTCTTGACGACAAAGATCCCTGCGTCAGCCATCCAAGGTGTTGCTACAGCGAAGTTCGATCTCTGTGTCTTATAATTCTAACCTTAGGTCAAACCCACTCTACTACCACAATATACGGATGAATTGTTATGTTATATTCAGATTTTTCACCAAAGAAAGAGATGGTGAAGACAATTAGCGAAAATTAGGATAAAAAATTCAACAAAAGCAAGCTATCGATGCACCAAATTAGTGGAGAATTCATTTAACAAACAAAATGCCTAGGAAAAATCTGCAAACGTTAAAAACTCAAATTTTTCAACAAGCACGGGGTGCTTGCCACCCCTTCAAAAAGACAATGGCAACCTTATAATGATGTATCCTAAAAATATTTTATATTTGGAATCAAAATTAGAGACAAAGGTACACCGTTGACTTCCAGTCTCCACATTAAAGTCTCCACTAACAGTGAACTTATTTTTATTTCTTAAATGTTCCATCTTCAGTTCAAAATTTCGAAAGGTCTTATTTTGACGATTGACAATGGCCAAGCGACATTGCTGAATGAATTCCATTTAGTATTTTTGATCTAAAGATAAATTCTACAAAATCCGTATGTTGTAAGTAGTACCCCTCTGCAGTAAGTAGCTTAGCTGCTAATGACCAACGCCAGTTCCTACTACTTTCTTAATATTCAAAGTATTTTTAAAATCCATACTACTTCTTGGGTTGCTATGAAACCACTCCCTGAGATGTTGCGACTGATGATACTGTTAAATTATGATACTGTTGAATACCTTGAATATTGCGTTTTTGGTTATCTCTCTTGCAATTTAGGGATCTACTTTCTTTTTGTCATATGAACCTGTGCAACATCTTTAAATGTCACTGTAATGTTTTATGCTATTAATATTATTAGATACACTCGGAGTTTCGCATACAAGCCCAAGCATATAGCTTCTTGATATTCTATTGTCTAGTGCAGTCTTCCCAAATTCATTCGTAAAATTTAAATTTGCTTCGCACAATTTGTTTTCATAAATGTTTCCTGAGTTATACCTCGAGTCTTGGGATCCCGACAAAATTTTTGTTCTGTAGTTGTGCAGTGGTTTTGACCTTAGCTTGGTAGTACGGGACCCAGATATCGAACCTTGCTGTGGCAACACCCCACAGGGTCGACGCAGAAATATTAGTAGTCAAGAAGTGTTGTTAATCCGAATACTTACTTATTACTTTTCACTACGATTCATCAAAATAACAGATACCATTCCTGAATAAGCTGTAAATGGGAATTCTTTCTCAATTCATAACTTCTTTTAAAACCGCGTTTTTAAACTTCTGGCTATGCAACGAACTAGATTTTGCTTTTTACTAGGTTGCATCTGACGCTACAACCATGACAAGGTATTTATTCCGCAAAAAACAATTTTAGCCGATGCAGGGCTGACATCTGACTGGTAGTCCAATTTTTCCCTTACTTCTTCTATAAGATATGTTGTCATTGATATCCGGGTTGCAGCGGTTGTTGCACCCTAGTAAGAGACGATCACGTCCAATGTTAAGAAATATAATAACTATAACTCCTAAAAATAGAGTCAGATCAAAACAAAAGTACACCATTAAAACCACATTGTCCGAAAACCCTTTATAGGAAAGTTTTTGTCCCTTGGCTTGAACAGCAAAGGAAATATATTGGCTTGAAAATCAAGAAAACTGGCTTTAAAGGAAATTAATGGGGTTAAAAAATGTTTTGTAACTAAAACAATTTTTTTCTAAATAGAATCAATTTTCTTACAAAAAATTCATGTTAAAGATTGATCAATGACGTCATAATCGTTGGCTGTAGACAGGTCGTCTCTTGCTATTCCAATTAAGAAAAAGCCATAGGCTTTTCCCTGTTTGTAGTTTCACATCAAACAAAGAACATCTATATTAGAGAACAACTAGCTTAAGTTCATCACTTTTTTTGCCTTTCTGCCAGTTTTGAATATAAATCCGGGTTGCAGCGGTAGCTAGCAACGTAGTAAGAGACGATCACGTCCAATGTTAAGAAATATAATAACCCATAACTCCTAAGAATTCAGTCAGATCAAAACAAAAAGTACACCATTAGAACCGCCTTGTAGAAACCCCTATTTAGGAAACTTTCTGCCCCTCAGCTTGAACAGCAAGGGAAGTATATTGGCTTGAAATAAAAGGCTTTCAATAAAAACCTTATATTCCTCCAGGACATAACTTACAACCCTTGTCCTGAGGGCTGGGGGGGGGGGGGGGCTGTAATCCTCAAAGACCTAATTTCCAGAACTTTCAACTTCGTTGAACAAAATGGCTATCTCAAAATTATGATTAAATATGTTTGCGAAAAAGGTGGGCGTGAGAGGGGGTTAGTTGCCCTCCAACCACTCTCAACTATGAAAAAAGGCACTAGCCCTTTGAATTTCCAGTCGAATGAGCCTTTTTTGAAGTTTCTACGACAACAATTTCTATAAAAACATTATATACACCCAGGGCATAACTCACAACCCTTACCCTGATGGCTATGGGGGAGTTTCCTCCTGAAAGACATAATTTCTATCTGGAATTCAACTACGCTGAACAAAGTGGCTATCTCAAAATTTTGATTGGATGTGTTTGGGGAAAAGATGGGTGTGGAAGGGGTGTTAGTTGCCTTCCAATCACTTTCTACTATTAAAAAGGGCTCAAACCACTCCAATTTTCAATCGAATGAGCCCTTTTCAAAGTTTTTACGACAAAAACTGTCTTAAAAAAAACCTGGTCTAAAGAAAAAAAAAATAATACATTATGCCAACATCGTTCTTTACTTAGGCAGCGCGATTGCACTGAATATGATATTTCAAGGGTCAGATAACAAAATTTCCTGCGTCGACACAACCCAGGGCTCGGGGGCAGGCGTTGTAAATTATGCCCTGTGGGTATATATGAGTAGTAGTAAGGCCTTATGGCATCCAGGACGAGATCGAGGACGAGATCGTATAAAGCAACCAGAAGACGATATATACCGACCAAAATGGTATATGATACGGATGTAAGACCCCTGGACGAGTTAATCGTGTCATCGTTCTAGATTATAAACCGGTATTTTTAGAGCAGGACGTTGAGCGAGAGGCTAATTTATTCAGGATAGAAATTACAAATAATTAAATACTGGTTCTTATTTTCACTATAAAAAATATTCGGCTATTTGGAAATTATTCAGTCTGAATATTGCATTCAAAGATGGACAACTACAAACAATAAATTGTGAGTGCCTTTTTATATCCTTTTTAGTACTAAGTGTTAAAAAATTTAATCAAATGTTATATAAATCCATTAATGCATTGCACATGATAATTTTGCCCTAGCATGCTTTTCGACAATCTATGTTGAACTGACACATGAACTGGGTGTCAACAATATGGAATTTTTAACACCTACCCGTTAGGTGCTTATAAAATAAGGGGTTGCGAGAGTAGGTACTAAAATTATTGGTTGCTTCATGGTACGGGTTGTTTTTATATTAGTTTCAAAACAACATAGAATTCGGAATTATATGTCTGTATTTGACGGTTTTACAATTTCAGTCTCTGTGATACGCTAATATATAATTGTGTTGAAACTAGTTGCTTCTTGTGTAGGGGAGGGGGTTGGGGGGATAGCTATGAGGTTATGGAAGATGAAAAGGAGATATCACATCTCAACTTTCACATGCAGCAACATTATGATACACCCCCCCCCCCTTCATAATTCAAGGCACGAGTTCAATTTGTTGGAAATGGCTAGGATTTTTAATTTGAAACTTGGAATATGGATAAAATATGTTAGCATAAGTCAGTGTTTAAGACTGCACGAAGATTGGAAGGATGTTTAAGTGGGACCCGCAGTGGGGGAGGGAGGGGGGTAATTTTAAAAGTACTGAGTTAAACTGTTTTTATGTAAAGGAAATTAATTGGTTTTTGAAGAAAAGATGGCAAAATGAATGAAATTAAAAGCCTGCCACCTTAAAGAGGAGTGTGAAAAAAGGCTTGTAAAATACTATAACAAAAGTCATTGTTTAAAACTGGACGAAGATTGGAAGGATGTTTAAGTGGGACCCGCACAATACATATTGAAACTAATATGTATTTCCAACCGTTTATTTAATGAAAAAACTAAAATCTAATTTATATTTAAGGAAAATTCTGAGCAAAATCCTTGCCAAAAAGGATAAAGATGTGCAATGATGTCGCAACAAAATCTGTTTTACAATATGTAGATATGGTTACCATGAACATGACAAGACCTACCGTAATTAAGTATGCAGGCTCAACAACATCCGACTTGCATGTTGAGAGTGTAGGCTCATCTAAGCGTGTAGGCTCATGAGCAGGAAAATGAAGCTGCTAGTCAATCTATACTCCACCGGCGAGCCAATGATGTTCCTCATATGGACCCCAAGCCCTATACTATGGACCCCTCCAACAAAGATCAAAAGATCCAACAATCTATCAAAAGCTTTTGATAGTGTATGTCATTGTCAGCTTTTTTCTGCTCTTCGTGTTTGCGGTGTCAATCTATCGGTTATTTTGCTTTTTTGGTACTAGTACTCTAATTCTTTTCTTCAGCTGAAATCTTTACCAGCATCTATTATTAGATTGAAAAGAGGTTTAAGGCAAGTTGGAGTTTCATCTCCGACCCTTTTTTATTTGTGTATTTCAGGAGTTCTGGCAAAGATATCGGCTACCTATCTCTCTGGTTTTTCTTTCATACCTGGCTTACGCTGATGATCTGCTTCTTATAAGCCGTACTAAAACTGGTTTATCTAACATGGTTTCTTGTGTTGCCACTTCTTTTTCAGATATAGGCCTTTCTCTTAATGTAGATAAATGTAAATTTCTTTCTTTTAATAACTTTTCTAGTACTTCCCTTCGCTGTAGTGGCTTTTCTTCGATGGCTCGGTATTTCAATTACTAATAGTCTTCCGAGCTTGCACCAGCGCACAGTCTCAGATATTAATATGAAAATTAAATTAGGATATGCTAAGATTGTTGCCAATAGAGGTAAATGTAATAAACTCGCATTGGCCAATCTCTACTCAATTTTTTGTGACAATTCAATTCTTTTTGCTTCTGGAATTTTTCTCCTTCTTAAGAAAAATGAGTTAGAATCCGGATTAATTATTTTAGATTTTGTGAATTTTTGTTGTTTCTTCAACCTTGGACCAAAAACAGGGTAGTTATTAATAAATTTCTTGTTCCTAATATTACTGAAAAACTGGAAGCACTACACAGAAAACTTTCAAATACTGCTTGTATCCGTGTTTCTCTGCAGCATCACCTTATCAGGTTTTTCAGTCGTAAGTTATTTTTCTTTTATTTGTTTAGTTGTTTTCTCTGTTTGGTCATTCTACATTTTTTAGTCTTGTAAAGAGTGAGTAAAAATCAAAAAATGATAATAATAATAATGACAGCTTGTGTCCATATTTCTGAATATTACTGCTTATTAGATTCTGCTAGTTGTGAGTTTTTTTTTCTCTTCCTCTTTTCCCCCTTCTTTCATGTTATTTCTTTTTTGTTTTAGTTTCTTTTAAATTATTATGTGTTACTCTGTAACTAGTAATCTTTGATTTATATATTGATTTGTGTTGCATTTTATGTGTTTTTCCTCGTGATACTCCACGTACTGTACCTCTGTATAGTGTGGGTTAGAAATGAAAAAAAAATAATAATAATAATACTGTGCAGGTAAAATTCACACGGGGATTTGTTGTATTTGACATTATTGAACCAAACTCTTGGCTGATTATTGATGATTTAGCTGAATCCATTGAACACTGGTCTCAGGAAATGTTGTAATTGTTTACTGTTCGCTCATATCATGAACAGACTTCTGTAACTCTATTTCTACAAAATCCCTTTCATCAGACCAAATGTATGGGAGCACTTGCTTTGAACTGTACCTACTATATCATTTACAGAGCTGTTCGTAATTCAAGCTCTCTAATAACTCTCAATAAACAAATACATCCCGGATCCAAAACTTCTACTGTCAGCGTACATTAAACTCTATGGTTACATTCTATTAGATCTTAATGAAAATACACCAGAGGATTTGCATGTAGTCACAGATATTTTTGACAATGAAATTACAGTATATCTTCCAGTGAACAATACAAAAAGTTATAAGTTGCCATCATGACATTGAAGAAACTACATGAAAATAGACATTTTTTTTCCGTTCTAAGCACTTCAAAACCACCAATTAGGAAAGCCATACTCAAACGTGGTATTAACAAAGAATTCATTAATATAATATCTGAAATTTGTTTAAATTTAATCGAGGGCAGTGTTCAATTGCTATAAGTAGTTAAGCAACAGATAAAGCAATATCGTTCCATTGCACGTGCCTTGGCTTGCAAACACAAAGTAAAATATTTTGAACGAAAACATCTTCTGCAAGCTGGTGGTAGCCTTGGGAACAGTTTTCTCTAGGTGGCTAAACCCTAAAAATTGACTTCAATAGAATTCACCCTTTCACCAATGGAATACTTTGAGGACAATCTAAGTAAATTCATTAATGATGAGAATATTGCCGATGATAAAAAAAACTTTTACTTTAAGATGCACTTCGACGAGTGGACAAACATAAACCGTATCATGTAAGAGCAGTCAATATAAGGGTCATTGATCACAAAAAGGAAACATCTCATCAAGATTCTGCTGCTGGAAAAATAGCAAAATCAAAGGAGGAGGAATTGAATTCAATAGCGTCAAATATTGAAATTCTACTGCCACACCCATATCGTAAGCAAAGTAAAGGAGTCGTTACATATCTCATGTTGGAAAGTGACAGAGATCGCCCTGTTAAAGTTGATAGCGATGGGAAACGAATTATAATCCAAGGGAAAAGTTATAATCTGCTTGATTTAATTTAAGATATAGTTACAAATCGAAAAGGACTTTTATCATTTGACAATCATCTATACATCTTTTTAAATACATTAAACTTCATGAAAAGTCTTATTACCAATAAGCAAACTCTAACGAAATTAAAAGAACATAGTGCTAGTCCACCACCACCAACATTAAAAGAAGAAGAAGATGAAGATTTTAAATCATTCTTGGAAAATAGTAGCACGTCCAGTAGCAGTAGAGTTGACAATGTAGGTTTGATGACACCGATGGTATTTATGTCTAGACAAAAGCGAAGACGTATTGATATTAATTCATCGCCACCATCATCACCCCCTAGTATGCAAAAGGGTGGCGGCTATTTTACTACGTGTTTGCGTTCAAAATGGTTGAAGTTTCGAAAAATGTTTTTGGTGAATTGGGAAGTTTAAATTCCC
Organism: Artemia sp. Qi Xiang Cuo; assembly: GCF_049724085.1. NCBI lineage: Eukaryota > Metazoa > Arthropoda > Branchiopoda > Anostraca > Artemiidae > Artemia > Artemia sp. Qi Xiang Cuo. The sequence continues at coordinate 40,074,331 of NC_142801.1, forward strand.
CCACGACAATTTCTAAAGTCACTGGTATAGGCACCAAAGTGCGAAAGAGTATCTAAAAAATGAACCAAGTTACACTCTATATCGAAATGATAGGGTTCGTAGTAATCATTATCGAAAAACTAAAGCCTTTTTCCCAATGCATATAATGCAAGCAGATATTTTAACTCTATATGAGATTCAAAGGCGTCACAATAAACCCTAGAAATATCTTCTACGGGCAATGAGTGTTTTTAGTTGCTATGCATATGCTATTCCATTGCGGACAAAGAGAAGTATTGAAGTTACTCAGGCTATAGAAAGTATTCTTAAACAAGATTGTTATAGGAACATTCAAACGGATCGTGGTAGTAAATTTGTCAATCCACAAGTAAAAAAGTTATTATTGAAATATAATACAATGCTCTATCATAATCATAGTCCTATAAAGGCTGCATTGGCCGAGCGATTGATAAGAACTATTTGACTTTTAATTTCAAGATATTTTAAATTGAAAAATACGGCTGCTTTCATTCAATATTTATAAAAAATCATGTAAATTTATAATCAACGACCCCATCAATCTGTGTCCAACTTTAGCCTACAGGAAGTTCATCAATGTATTCTTAATACACTTGACACTTTTCTCGAACAAAATTCAACCAGTTCAAGTTCCACTTACAATTCCAGTGAAAAGTTTGTAAAGAAAAAATTGAAAGCCAGTGATACTGTTCGAATTAATAGAACAACTAATATTTTTGAAATGGAGAATTACTTATGGTCCATTGAACTTTTTAAAGTGTCAAAAATCCTAGACACTAAAGCCGTAACATATCTTCTACGAGACACCAAATATGAAGAGATTCTCGGTGGTTTTTATGACTAAGTACTGAAAAAAGTTGAAAATAATAGTGAGATTTATCACATTGAAAAGATATTAAAGAGTCGTACTCACAAGGGCAAGAGACAGTTGCTTGTTCGTTGGCTAGAATATAACTCTGATTTTGATTCTTGGGTAGCAGTTGAAGATGTTAACAATGCCCAATGATTTCTATGTGACATTCATATCCAATGTATCTGATCCATTCTACAACAACTTGAATAGAACAAGTGATTTTTGGACAAAACTATCTCCCAGCGTCAAATTCGACGGGGAGTATGAAGTTGCTCTTGTTGATTGTATTCTCAAAAATACACATGATATCCTGAGAAATGATCATGAATATGATATACAAATTAGACCATATGATTGGCTACTCGTTAGCGATCAACATATAATTGAAAAGATCAATTCATTTGAATATCCCTTTGTCACTTTATCATACAAGGAATTTGCTAGTATGAATGATTTGTGTCAAGCTATCAATAAAAAAAAATTCTGGTAGTAAAAATGGAGCCTTTCAATTCAATTATTCAATGGAAGAGGGTAATATCTACATTATTTCACCCATTGATAATAAACAGGTTATTCTCAATGATAATCTGAGAGATGTTCTTGGTTTTAAACACAATATAATCAATGGTGAAAGTGCTGGAAGCGCTAGTGGTATGTATCTTGTCATTTTCACTGACTATCCACCTAGCTTCTCCTTTAAAGTTGTATATTTCCTTAAGCTTCATTCATTGAAACATCCAGAGTTAGTAATAGCAATGTTCCCCTCCTACGAGTTCTTGAACGAAAAACCAGTCAAAATCATTTTTATAGATATAATATAAAGCATCTTCATTATATCTCTGTAAACACTTCCTATTTAGAACTCTGTCAGTTAACACTAAGAACTGAATTAGGTGATCCTTTAGCAATGACAAAAGGTTTGACCGTGATTACATGTCATTTACAACCCGTCGTCGTTCAATAACAAGATGTTTTATAGAAAAATGGCATTGGCTTGTCCTGATAGTTTTTGCTATGTTGCTACTCTTGGTCCAAAAAAATTGGGTAATAGAATGGACTATTACAAAGTTCGTTTATCAATGTCGGGCTACTGTATTGGCAGTTCGTTTGCTAAGCTTTTTCGCTCTGCACTACCCTTGGCTAAAAAATATATTGTACCGGCTGTGACAAATTTTTTATCCTCTACAATACATGATTGGGGCTCTGGCAAGGACTTTAAAAAAGTGTTTTGGAAAACTTTAGGTCCGGTGCAAGAAACATTGGCGAGCGATTGAAATGTTGATAAAATGGAAAAGTTTTAAGAAGGTTGATAAACAAAGTATCACTCAGCAGTCTCTACTCAGGTCAGAAACGAAAGACATCATTCTTGTCAAAGAAAAAGAAGAAGAAACCAAGGAAGAAAATTGTTAGATCAAAAAGGATTTCTTTTCCTAGACTTGAAAATGACATATCTACCACACAGAGATTTCCATTCGTTAACCACTTCATCTTTAAATCTATTCAATGCAGAAAATGTTGATGTGAGCGTAAAACATGGCTACTATGAACTATTCTATCCACAACAACTGGTCTCTGATTACATTTACCGACTCTTCAATGGTGAAATTCCATCAAAATTGGCATTAGAATTTGTAAAAAGTGCTAGTGAAACAGGATCATCGACTAATTGTCCACATAAATTTGAAATGTTTGGACTTTCATCTCCTGTGTGTAAGGTAAATGAAATCCCGCGTACAAACTTCTCCTCTCATTTGATCTGCCGTTAGCGGTCCAATTACCCTGTAGCACTTATTTTGGCAGAAACTTTCTCAAAATACCTTTAAAACCAACTGGAGACTTCGAAACCTACTTGTAATTCCTATAAACATCTGAACTAATTATATATATATATATATATATATATATATATATATATATATATATATATATATATATATATATATATATATATATATATATATATATATATATTAAAATCGGCACGTACAAACAGCTCCTCTCATTTGATCTGCCATCAGCGGTCCAATTACCCTGGAACACGTATTTTAACAGAAACTTTCTCAAAATGCCTTTGAAACCATCTCGAGACTTCGAAACCTACTTGTAATTCCTATAAACATCTGAACTAATTATATATATATATATATATATATATATATATATATATATATATATATATATATATATAATATATATATATATATATATATATATATATATATATATATATATATATATATATATATATATATATATATATATATAATATATACATATATATATATATATATATATATATTATATACTATACTATATATTTTATATATATATATATATATATATATATATATATATATATATATATATATATATATATATATATATATATATATATATATATATATATATATATATATATATATATATATATATATATATATATATATATATATATATATATATATATATATATATATATATATTTATATCGGCGCGTACAAACAGCTCCTCTCATTTGATCTGCCGTTAGCGGTCCAATTACCCTGGAACACGTATTTGGGCAGAAACTTTCTCAAAATGCCTTTGAAACCAACTTGAGACTTCGAAACCTATTTTTAATTCCTAAAAACATCTAATAATAACATTGCTCTACTAATTAGTGATTTTCATGTATGTATTGGAATAAATTAATTTAAAATTAGTTTCTTCAAAAGTAGTGTTCCAACGTTGAAGCCAAGTTTCGCGTTCAAGAGAAATCTGACTTGTCTACCCGTGAAAAGATCTAATGCCGCTTATATTTTTACGTTCTTCGGAGCACTTGCAACTTGGTCCGGGTTTTTATAATGGGTGAGGTAGGGAATGATCATACTGCTAATTCTATAAACTGTGCCTACGAATGAAATGTTCTAAAAATATATGTAAATTTGTTTATGAAGAAAAATAAAGTATATACATAAAAATGGTTTTTTCTCCTCTTTAAATTTCTTCTACTTATAGGTAGTTTTCGAGAACAACTAATGGTGGTACATCATCTGAATTCACTGTATATTGATTTTGATGCGCTGCAAAGTCAGGGTCACATTTTCTACACCACAATGTAACTTCATTCTTATTGTTTCTCTTTGTGATGTCAATGATACTGTTTTTATTCATATTATAAAATTCACGTGTTTCAATTTGCTTATTTGAACCAGTATCACATAGTGTTTTCAAATGGAGAATCAGATCCTTTAACAGCCAACTAAAAATCAGTAGGTTTATAATCATAGTAGCTATTGTCTTCACAACGATGACGTAGAAACCAAATTTGTTTGTTATTCCATCAGTTGAATCGTAGACCTGATTGTTCCTCCCAAAACCATTTAAAACCACGACGATACCAGTCTCTTAGAAATAAACTAAAATATCGCTTAGGGTTCTTTCCAATCATACAAGGATAGGTATTCTCCTACTGATTACATTTATGATAGGGACAATTGGAGCATAGGTGTCCTCTAGGATGAGAGTCACTAATCTCTTCAAGACAGGAATTATAGCCTTAAATTTGTACTGCATATCCTCTATGCAATTTACACGGGTTGCATAATCTACACTTTTCATCATACTCGTCAATAATTGTACAATTCTCACATGATGACCAGCTGTCCAGTGTATACATGCATAGTGGACATATATAGAAAAAATTTTCCAGTGTTGACACTCTCATCGCCAAAATGAAACTGACATATGATCCATAAATTGAGAGAAAGAGAGAGAGGGAGAGACAGGAGTAACCGTGTGACATCATAAAACCGGTTTGAAAAGGATTATCTAAATTCTCAATGTATTTATTTTTCTCATTTGGATAGGGTCTTAAATTTCTAAAGCAATGCGTTCAAACGAAAATCCACAATATAATTTTGTTTTGTTTCAATTAATTTGTCAATAAGTTTTGTAAACGCATTTGACCCACATCGTAAAAGTTGCATACAATAGTCTAATGATGCAGAATTATTTCTCATTATATCGTCAATTATTCTGTGAGAAAATATTTTCCTTTGAAGAGGTAATTCTAGAAAATCATTATCTAGAATCAAACATTATTCCATAATCACAAGATTCAGCATAATTTTCTCTTTCTCAAATCCATCTATTTTTCAATACCCTCACAGCTGAATTCCGACTAAACAGGATTCTTCCTACGTCAAGGATATTCGGTAACCTACTATAAAAATATGTAAAGTTTTCGATTTAGAAACAATTTTATTATATATATAATTACAACAATAATATAAATATCACTCAATTACTGATACAACTTATTTTTCTCAATATATTTCACTATTGTATTTAAAGCAACTTGAAGTCTATTTATATGCACTATATCAAGTTTTGCTGCAAAGCATAACTGCTCCTCCAATTTGAATTTGCTCAATGATATCACATATCTTGCACACATATTATCTCATTCAAAGCTTAGTCGAGATCCTCTTGTAATTTCTACTGCTACGTTTAGTACTCTCGTCTTTGTATCACTGCTGCTACCAGCTCCACTATCAACTTCTAACAGTGTAAACATAGCACTCATTTCTGCTAATATATATACATATATATATATATATATATATATATATATATATATATATATATATATATATATATATATATATATATATATAATATATATATATATATATATATATATATATATATATATATATATATATATATATATATATATATATATATATATATATATATATATATATATATATATATATAAAACTCTGTTGTCGACAACCCCCCCCCCCCAGGTGTTGTAAGTTATGCCCTGGGGGCATATATAGCTCTTATGGAAGGGATGCTCGTATATACTTCAGAGACGGCTAATTTTTTTGAAAAGTGATAGTTCTTGTTCACTTTTCAAGAGTCAAAAGGGATCAGAGGACAAATAGCCCCCCCCCCACACCCTTTTTTCCCAAATGCATCAGGTAAAAATCTTTAGATTTTTTCCTAAGATTTTACCTCAGGTAAAAATCTTCAATGACAAAGCGAGCAAAGAGAGGTTGGATCAAAAGAATAATATCTAGAAATGAATAAAAACCGGTAATAGTGGTTTCATGTTGCCATTCTGTAACACATCCTACCTACCTAAGGAATGCAAAACTACGCGTAATTGATTATCTAAGTATAAATAAACAATCAAAAACAATTATAGATTCTTACCGGTTGTAAGTAAATCAGTGTGATAGGGCAACTTAGCCAATGTAAAAGCCTCAAGAGCGTCTTCAGTGTCGGATTTAGAGGGATTGTAGTGTTTCAGCAAATAATTAATGGTGGTTGTTGTTGAAAAAAAACGACTTTGTTACATTAACCTGGCACATACTGAGGGAGATTACCCTCTTCCCTTGAAAGCTTGAGAGTTTTACTTGTTGCAATTTGTTTTTAATCGATGTTTGTTTTGCGATTTGTTTCGTGCCCAAAGTTAGCAGTAAACCATGATTCACATAAGAGTAAAGTTTATAAAAAGTTCAAAAAGGGTATTGATTTTCAGAGAAAATTTGATTGCCAAGACCTCCCAATCAGTCCGTTTCCTCAGAATAGCTCCATCATCTTGAAATGTTTTTTGATCTGTTGCACAAGAGCCAGACAATGGACGGCTCTCAGCAAGCTTAATGAATCTGACGACCGCGGCAGATCACTGGAAACAAAATCAATCTTTATCTATTTTACTTTTTTCTGAAAGCCGTCAAAATACTTGACAATTGTTTATTTATCATTGAAACAGGTGTGTTAAGACCACTTTTATTTAGCTGTTAATTACTTTTTGAGTTTCCACTCCAGCAGTTGTTTTTTTTTTCTTCTTCTTTTTTTTTTTTACTAGAATTGAGTTCTTCGGAATAGCATTTGTATTAGCGCATATTTAATTGATTTGGAAAGATATTTGTGAAGTGATTTATTTTCCTTGCAATGATATGATATTATGGAACAAAAAACGCCACTGCTGTAGCCTCGCGTTATGCGATGTTTAACTTATATCTAATGCCCTATTTTATGCTAACTTCATTCATTTTTTGGCCTAAGTTGGAAAAATATGTCTTTACAAGGTTGGTTAATGTTTCTGTAACCTAGAAAATGTACAAAAATTAACTTAAAAAAAACAAAGTTTTCCTGATTGAAGTAAAGAGCGAAGTAAAAACTAAAAACGAACAAAAATTATTGCTTCACTGTTTAAGGAACATATTCTAGAAAACCGTTTCAAACAAACTAGCTCGTGATATTTGTCTGTGTTTTTAGGTTTCTGAAAAAACTAGCGCTATACTGAAAACCAAGCTTTCTTGAGAATTTTTCTGAGAGTTAAAACCATGTCCTAAAAGTTATTGATTTCATGGGTTGTCAAAGACTGTTTGGAGCTGTGTGCTTTTATTTTCTTCGGGACACTTAAGGATTTTTCCTTTTCTATTCCTGTTTTGTTGTGCCGGTTTTGTATTTTCACAAAGCACTAATTATTCAGAATTTTGCAAATATATGAAAATATCATCAGCCAGTTTGTTTGAAGAATTTTTCAAAAATATGTTACACAAACCGCAAAGCAGTTAGTTCATTTTAAGGTTCAACTTCACTCCTTACTCCTCCTTTCATACTTTCAACAGAAAACTTAGTTTTCTTTAAGCTAATGCCTTCAAAGAAGCTATCTAGTGAGAAAAGGTTTCTAATTAAAGCTGATTTTTAATGATAAATTTATTGAGGTTCAGCTGAACAGTAATTCCCGAAAAAAAACCTTCTTGAATTTATAAACTACTATCCATTATGGTCCCTTTTCAAAAGAAAGAAAATCCGGTCTTAAAAAACAAGGCAACCCTATTTTTGCATGGGTAGCAATGATTTGAGACAAGTAAGGGTACTTCCGTATTAGCCAGTACACACTCGAGAAGTGAAGCTTGATTAATCCTAAAGAAATAAACCAAAATATGGTCAAAATATAATACTTCAATTTGTATAATAATATAAGTTGGGCTATGTATTTTCACATTAGGGGGGGGGGGGGAGGAGGTAAAGTAACATAAGCTAACCTTATCCTCACTCCCTCTAATCTGCAAATATGTAGCCCAAATTATACAAGTCCAATGCTGATTGTCACCCGTCATTTGTCTTTGTGGCTATGAAACCGATTTTCTTAGATCTAACATTCAGAAAACTTCTCGAGTGTGTACCGGCTAATAAGGAAGTACCCAAATAAGGGTTTTAATAATATTTCATGTTAATTCTCGCATGCTTTTTGAAAATCACCGCTTATAGCGTCACATTTGGCTGACATATGCCATCGAAAACACCACTTTGGTTGTCGTTTCTGGAATGGCAAAGGTTAGTCCTTCTTTAAAAAAGTATTCTTAAGGAGAATTTCTTGATTAATGTGGTATATTCTGCAAAATGATCCTAATCCAATTAATAGCTCTCTTTTTTGGTTTTCAAACGGATGTTTTTTGACTATTAAATAAAAAAAAACAAGTTTTTCAACTGAAATTAAGGAGCAACATTAAAACTTGAAACGAACAGAAATTGTTACGTATATGAGGGGGTTGCTCCTCCTCAACACCTCGCTCTTTACGCTAAAGTTTTTTAGGTACTTTTAAAAAAGCTTCTTATTGTCAAACAGTTCGTGGTAACGAACTGGTGACCCGGCTCAGTACGAAACTCTAAAAAACGGAATTTTGATACCAATAGTTATATCAAAAGAATCCACCTTTTATGGTGATTTCAAATATGTAAATTTCATTAAATTCAATTTTGCTTATCAAAGGTTACGAACCTAATAAAATTCTCCTGATTTTCGAAAAAGGGGGAAACCCCCTCTAAAAGTTAGGTGATATTTATGAAAATCACACCATCAGATTCAGCGTATCAGAGAACCCTACTGTATAGGTTTCAAGTTCCTATCTACACAAATGTGGAATTTTGTATTTTTTGCCAGAAGAAAGATCACGGATGACTGTTTATTTGTTTGTTTGTTTAAGTTTGTTTTTTTTCCCATGGGTGATCGTATCGACCCAGTGGTCCTAGATTATTGGGAAAGGGCTCATTCAACCGGAAATTAAAAGTTCTAGTGCCCTTTTTGAGTGACCAAAAAAACTGGAGGGCAACTAGGCCTTCTCCCTTACGCCTTTTTTCCCAAAATTGTCAGATCAAAATTTTGGGATAGCCATTTTGTTCATCATAGTTGAAAGGTCCGATAAGTATGCCTTTGGGTATAACATGACCCCCCCCCCCATAGCCCCAGGGGAAAGGTATTTATATTATAAAATTTGTCCGTTGTTTACGCATAGTAAGTAGAGGAGGGGGTCCGACTCGTGACAGGGCTCCTTATATGGGCATAGAATACTGACAGGGCTCCAAATATGGGCATAGAGTCATTAGGGAGAACACGTGGTTAATGGGGTCAATGACCTCTTTTTCCAAGGTCGATTTATTTGATGTTT